>NW_023270387.1:14873245-14881481 GCF_011800145.1 Mirounga leonina | reverse complement strand
GGGACTCCAGGATCATGACCTGAGCCGAAGGCAGTCGCTTAACCAACTGAGCCACCCAGGCGCCCGTCCCTATTTTTTTGTGTTTAGACTTGATCCACCTAGAGTTTATTTTATTGTAAGGTATGAAGTAGTGATCCAATTAGCCAGTATTCCAGTACCACTTACTGAAATCTGTTTTTCCTAGGCTGTTATGGAGAGCCACCTTTATTATATAACAAGTTCTCAGATGGATTTGAGCTTATATTGGAATTTTTAATTATGTTTCAGTGATGCTTTTTAATACTGTACAGGTTTGGATCACCTGGCTGTTTTAGTCCGAAGAGCATGCAACTCTTGATCTCCGGGTCATGAGTTTGAGCCCCATGTTGAGTGTAGAGATTACTTAAATAAATAAACTTAATAATGTACAGGTTTAATTATTGTAGTTTTATACTTTTTAATAATCTCATTACACTTTAAAATTTTTTCTTGGGTAATCTTGCTTATTTTTTTCCCAACAGCTTCAGAATTGGCTGATCTGAGAGGTAGCAAGAAAGAGTGGACTTAAATCCTGACTGCCACTTTTTAGCCCTATGATGTGGGCAAGTTTCTTCGATTCTTACCTCAGTTTTCCCATTAAAATTGTTCCTACCTCATAGGGTTGTTGGGAGAGTTAACAGAAATAATATAGAAAAGGTCTCAGAGCAGTGCCAAGCACCTAATGAGCACTGTCTAAATGTTTGCTATTGTTATTAACCAGTTCAAGAATCCTGAAACAAAATTACAGATTATGGCAACTGGAGATGGTAAGTAGAGGAATTGAGACCAAGGAATTTATTTTATTAAGGGGATGATATCAATTTTGGAAAGCTTAAGGATTAGAGAAAGAAGTAAATGTAAGTGTGGGTCTTAATAATTAAGGATAAAAAAAAAATAATTAAGGATATGCTTGGGGCGCCTGGGTGGCTCAGTCGGCTAAGCGTCTGCCTTCGGCTCAGGTCATGATTCTAGGTCCTGGGATCGAGCCCCACATCGGGCTCCCTGCTTGTCAGGAAGTCTGCTTCTCCCTCTCCCACTCCCCCTGCTTGTGTTCCTGCTCTCACTATGTCTCTCTCTGTCAAATAAATAAATAAAATCTTAAAAATAAATAAATAATTAATTAATTAAGGATATGCTGCCTCCAAAAGACTCACTTTATTTTATTTTTTAAGGTTTATTTATTTTGAGACAGAGCGAGAAGTAGGGGCAGAGGGAGAAAGAGAGAGGGAATCTCAGGCAGACTCCCCACTGAGCGTGGAACCCATTGCAGGGCTTGATCTCACAACTTTGAGATCATGACCTGAGCCAAAACCAAGAGTTGCACACTTAACCAACTGAACCACCCAGGCACCCCGACTCACTTTATTTTTTAAATAATATTTATTTATTGGGGCACCTGAGTGGCTCATTTGGTTACACGTCTGCCTTCGGCTCAGGTAGTGATCCTGGGGTCCTGGGATCCAGCCCTGCATTGGGCTCCCTGCTCAGTGGGGACCCTGGTTCTCCCTCTCCCCCCCTTCCCCACTCGTGCTCTCTCTCTGTGTCAAATAAATAAATAAAATCTTTTAAAAAATTATTTAATCTCTACACCCAACATGGGGCTCCAACTCACGACCCTGAGATCAAGAGTCACATCCTCCACCAAATGATCCAGCCAGGTGCCCCCAAAAGACTAACTTTATTTTATTTTATTTTTTATTTTTATTTTTTTAAAGATTTTATTTATTTATTTGAGAGAGCGAGAATGAGAGAGAGAGAGCACATGAGAGGGGGGGAGGGTCAGAGGGAGAAGCAGACTCCCCGCCGAGCAGGGAGCCCGATGCGGGACTTGATCCAGGGACTCCAGGATCATGACCTGAGCCGAAGGCAGTCGCTTAACCAACTGAGCCACCCAGGCACCCAAAAGACTAACTTTAGATCAAAGACACCAATACGTTGAAGTGAAAAAATGGAAAATTATATTCCATGTAAATAGTAGAATGGCTCTATTAATTCAGACAAAGTAGATTATAAGTCAAAAGAGACTTAAGAAAGACATTCTCTATATATTTTTTGTTACATACGTATTTTTTCTTTGTTATAGGAGACAAAGACATGATATGTTAATAAGAGTCAATTAATTAAGGAGCTATAACAATTATAAATGTATGTACGAAACAAAAGAGGCCCCAAATATATAAAGCATGCAATGACATTCAACGAAGAATTGAAGGAAGAGGGGCACTTGGGTGGCTCAGTCAGTTAAGTGTCTGCCTTCGGCTGGGGTCGTGATCTCGGGGTCCTGGGATCAAGCCCCATGTCAGGCTCTCTGCTCAGTGAGGAGTCTACTTCTCCCTCTCACTCACTCTCCCTCTGTGCTCCGCCCCCCTCTCAAATGAATGAATTAATTAATTAATATTTTTTTTAAAAGAATTGAAGGAAGAAATAGACAATTCCACAACAGTAGTTGAGATTTCAATACCTTACTTGGATTGATGGATAGAACTAGATGAATAAGAAAACAGAGTACTTAAACCTCACTATAAATCAATTAGACCTAAGAGACTTCACCCAATAATAGGACATGCAGGAGATGTATAGGGACTCTCTGTACATTCCACTCAGTTTTGCTGTGAGCCTAAAATTGCTGTAATAGTCTACACACACACACACACACACACACACTTGCATGCACACATACATACACACAACATACCGAAACCTGTGGGATTCACAGAAAGCAATGCACAGAGGGAAATTTATAGCAGTAAATGCCTACATATAAAAAGAATAAGCATCTCAAATCAACAATCTAATTCCACCACTTAAAGAACTAGAAAAATAAAAGCAAACTAAACTCAAATGTAACAAAAAGAAATAAAAATTAGAGCAGAGGTAAACAAAACAGAAAATTACTAAAATCAGAAGTGAGAAGGGACATTACTCCCACTTTTACAAAAGCAAAAAAGATTGTTAAGAGAATGCTACAAATAACCGTATGCCAACAAAGTGCATAATCTAGATAAAATGGACAAATTCCTAGAAACACACAAACTACCAAAAATGAAAAAATAGAAAATCAGATTAGGCCTATAAGGAGTAAGGAGATTGAATCAATAACCAAAAAATCGCCAACACAGAAAACTCCAGGACCAGATGGCTTCACAGGTGAATTTTACCGAATGTTTAAAGACAATTTAACGGGGCCCCGGGGTGGCTCAGTTGTTAAGCATCTGCCTTCGGCTCAGGTGCTGATCCCAGGCTCCTGGGATCGAGCCCCACATCAGGCTCCCTGCTCAGTGGGGAGCCTGCTTCTCCCTCTCCCTCTGCCCCTCCCCCTGCTTGTGCTCTCTCTCTCTCTGTCAAATGAATAAATAAAATCTTTAAAAAAATAAAGATGAGGGGCGCCTGGGTGGCTCAGACGGTTAAGCGTCTGCCTTCGGCTCAGGTCATGATCCCAGGGTCCTGCGATCGAGTCCCAAATCGGGCTCCCTGCTCAGTGCAGAGCCTGCTTCTCTCCCTCTGCCTCTGCCTCTCTCTCTCTCTGACTTTCATGAATAAATAAATAAATAAAAAAATTAAAAAAAAAAAAAGATGAATTAACACCAATCCTTCTCAAACTATTCACAAATTGAACAGGAGGGAATACTTTCTAACTCATTCTATGAGGCAGACATTAGCATGATACCAAAGCACTACAAAAAGAAAAACACTACAGAAAAGAAAACCATAGATCAATATCCCTTATGAATAAAGAAGCAAAATCTTTAAAAAATATACTAGCAAACCAAATTAAGCAGCATATTAATCAGACTATATATCATGACCAAATGAGACTTATCCCAGGCATACAAGGGTGATTTAATATGTGAAAATCAATCAGTGTAATATATCACCTTAATAGGATGAAGGGGAAAACACATGATCATCTTAACTGCTGCAAAAAAAAGCATCTGACAAAATCCATCACCCTTTCATGATAAAAAACACTCAAAAATCTAGGAGTAGAAAGGGATTTTCTCAACATGATAAACGCCTTATATGAAAAACCCATAGTGAACATCATACTCGATGAAAGCTTTTCCTCTAAGATCAGGAATAAGACAAGGATGTTTGTGTTCACCACTTCTATTTAACTGGCTAGAAGTCCTAGCCAAAGCAATTAAGTAAGAAAAAGAAATCAAAGCCATCCAAATTGGAAAGGAATTAGTAAAACCATCTCTGTTTACAGATCACTTCATCTTCTATGTAGAAACTCTAAGGAAACCACAGATAATCCGTTAGTTTTTTTTTTTTTTTAAGATTTTATTTATTTGGGCGCCTGGGTGGCTCAGTTGGTTGAGCGACTGCCTTCGGCTCGGGTCATGATCCTGGAGTCCCAGATCGAATCCCATATCGGGCTCCTTGCTCAGCAGGGGGTCTGCTTCTCCCTCTGACCCTCCCCCCTCTCATGTGCTCTCTCTTTCTCATTCTTTCTCTCTCAAATAAATAAATAAAATCTTAAAAAAAAAAAAAAGATTTTATTTATTTGCCAGAGAGAGAGCACAAGCAGGGGGAGTAGCAGTCAGAGGGAGAAGCAGGCTCCCCACTGAGCAGGGAGCCTGATGCGGGGCTCAATCCCAGGACCCTGAGATCATGACCCGAGCTGAAGGCAGACGCTTACCCAGCTGAGCTACCCAGGCCTCCCTCCCAATCTGTCAGTATTATTAAACAAATTTGGCAAAGCTGCAAGATACAAAATCAACAATCAAAAATCAGTTGTTTTTCTATACACTGACACTGATCAAATAAAAAGAAATAAAGAAAATAATTCTTACACCAGCATCAAGAAGAGGGACACCTCTTCTGAGAGGCTGTCTCAGAAGAGCATGTGACTCTTGATCTTGGGGTTTTGAGTTTGAGCCCCATGTTGGGTATAGAGATTAGTAAAAAATAGCCCCCAAAAGATTCTTAGGAACAAATTTAACCAAGGAAACATAAGACTTATGCACTAAAAAATACAAAGTATTTGCTGAAGGAAATTAAAGAAGAACTATATAAATGGAAAGACATCCATGGTCATGGATTGGAAGATTTAATATTGCTAAGATGACAATACTCCCCAGATCGATCTATCTATCTATTTATTTATTTATTTTAAAGATTTTTATTTATCTGAGAGAGAGTAAGAGTGAGAGAGAGCACAGAAGGAGGAGCAGACTCGCTACTGAGCAGGGAGCCCGATGTGGGACTCAATCCCAGGACCTCAGGATCATGACCTGAGCCAAAGGCAGATGCTTAACCGACTGAGCCACCCAGCCACCCTATTTATTTATATATATATTTTAAGATTTTATTTATTCATTTGAGAAATAGAGACAGAAACAGAGCACAAGCAGGAGAGGCAAAGGGAGAGGGAGAAGCAGGCTCCCTGCCAAGCAGGGAGCCTGATGTGGGGCTCAATCCCAGAACCCTGGAATCACAACCCAAGCCAAAGGCAGACACTTAACCATCTGAGCTACCCAGGCACCCCTCCCCAGATTGATTTAGAGATTCAATACAATATCTATCAAAATCTCAGTGAGTTTCTTTGCAGAAACTGATCATCTGATCCTAAAATTCATGTGGAATTCAAGGGACCCCAACTAGCTAAAACAATCTTGAAAAGGGAGAACAAAGTTGTAGGACCTACACTTCTATTTCAAAACTTAATACAAAGCTGTGGTAGTCAAAACAGTGTAGTACTCGTATATGGATATACATATAGACTAATGGAATAGAATTGGGAGACCAGAAATAAGCCTTTACATATATACTCAATTGAATTTTGACAAGTGTCAAGACAATGCAATAGGGAAAGAGCAGCTCTTCAGCCAATGGTGCTGGGAAACTGGATTTCCACATGCAAAAAAATGAAATTGGAAACTTACCCTATGCCATATACAAAAACTAACTCAAAACAGATCAGGGGTGCCTGGTGGCTCAGTTGGTTGAGCATCCAACTCTTGATTTCAGCTCAGGTCCTGATCTCGGGGTTGTGAGTTCAAGCCTTACTTAAAAAAAAAAAAAAAAATATATATATATATATATATATATATGTGTGTATATATATATGTGTATATATATACACATATATATATACAGACCAAACAGATCAAAGACCTAAATTTAAGAGTTAGCACTATAAAACACTTAGAGGAAAACATAGGGGGATTTGGCAATTGTTTCATAAATATGACTCCAAAGGCACAAGCAATAGAAGAAAAATAGATAAATTTGACTTCAACAAAATTGAAAACTTTGTTCATCAAAGGACCCTATCAAGAGAGTGAAAAATCAACCCACAAAATGGGAGAAAATATTTGCAAATCATATATCTGATAATAATATCCAGAGAACAAAAAGAACACCTACAACTCAACAACAAGACAACCCAGTTTAAAAAAAAAAAAAATTGGCAAAGGGTTTGAGTAGACATTTCCTTTTTTTTTTTTTTTTTTTTTTTTTTAAGATTTATTTATTTGACAGAGAGAGGGAACAGAAGTAGGGGGACTGGGAGAGAGAAAAGTAGGCCTCCTGCCAAGCAGGGAATCCGATGCGGGGCTCGATGCCAGAACCCCAGGACCATGACCTGAGCTGAAGGCAGATGCTCAACTGACTGAGCCACCCAGGCACCCCCAGACATTTACTTTTCAAAAGATTTTATTTTTAAGTAATCTCTACACTCAACATGGGGCTCGAACTTACAACCCCAAGATAAAGAGTCACCTGCTCTTCTGACTGAGCCAGCCAGGTACCCCCCATTTTTTCTTATTCAGTATTTTCAGAGTTTTTCCCTGTTTTAGCTTTTCAGAGTCTGACTTTGATACACTGTACTGTAGTTTGTTTGCTATTTCATTAACTTTTGCTCTTACTTCTGATTTCTTCTATTTTCTTTGGATTTTTCCTCTTTTAAAAAAAATTTCTTTGGGTGCCTGGGTGGCTCAGTTGGTTGGGCAACTGCCTTCAGCTCAGGTCATGATCCTGGAGCCCCTGGATCAAGTCCCGCACTGGGCTCCCTGCTTGTCGGGGAGTTGGCTTCTCCCTCTGACCCTATCCCCTCTCATGCTCTCTCTCAAATAAATAAATAAATAAAAATCTTTAAAATAAAATAAATAAATAATAAAAATTTCTTAAGTTAGACACTTAGCCTATTAATTTCCAGCCATTTTTCCAATATAAGCATGTAAGTCTATAATTTCCTCCAAATATCCTGTTACTGTAGTCTATAAGGTTTAATATGCAATATTTTTATTATTTTTCAATTATAAATATTATCTAATTTCCATTGACTTCTTCTTTGATCCACATATTATTTCAGTGTGATTATGTTTCTTTTTTTTTAAAGATTTTATTTATTTGACAGAGAGAGACACAGTGAGAGAGGGAACACAAGCAGGGGGAGTGGGAGAGGGAGAAGCCTGCTTCGCTTCTCTCATTCTCTCTCACTCTGTCAAATAAATAAACTCTTTAAAAAAAAAAAGAAAATTCAAAAGACTCTTAAAGATGTGCAAGGTAAAATCTCTCTCCTACACTTTGCCCCTCATATTCCAACTATCCAGTTTTCTTCTTTGGAGTAATAATGTTAACAATTTCTTGACTGAGAGTCAGAAGATTGCATTTTATTTTTGTTAACATTCCCAGCATCTCTGTTTTTGATACATTAATTTAATCCATTTATCTTTATTATAATTCCAGTTATAGACTATTAGACTTTTTTCACCCATCTTTATTTTTTCCCTTACCATATCCTACTTTCTATTGGCTAGACTACTTTTTAAAAATTGTTGCCTATTTGAAAGCAACACATTCTATTTTTATTATTCTGGTATTTGTTCCTTATTTTTTTAAGATTTTTTTTATTTTTAAGTAATCTCTATACCCACTGTGGGGCTCAAACTTACAACCCTGAGATTAAGAGTCACATGCTCCACTGACTGAGCCAGCCAAGTGCCCCTGTTCTTTAATTATTAAGACCCAGACTTATGGTTGTTGTTTTTTTTTCTGTCAGTCCTTAGCTTTTCAAAATTGATATTATCCCCATTAACAAGGTAAATTCCTTAGTCTTACCTCCTGTAATTACCACCCTCGTGTTGATATCACCAATAATTTTCATTCTGGATTATTATGGTATTAGTCAAGGTTCTCTGGAGAAACAGAACCAATAGGATGTGTAGATAGATAGATAGATAGATAGATAGATAGATAGATAGATAGATAG
>NW_023270387.1:14810331-14873235 GCF_011800145.1 Mirounga leonina | reverse complement strand
TAGATAGATAGATAGATAGATAGATAGATAGATAGATAGATAGATAGATTTATTATAAGGAAGTGGCTCACACAATTATGGAGGCTAGAGAGTTCAAAATCAGCAAGGTGGACACCTAGGAGAGCCAATGGAGCAGTTCCAGTCCAAAGGCAACATGATGGTGCTAATGAAGTCCTAAAGCAGTCTGCTGGACAATTCCTTCTTCTTTGTTTTTTCTTTTTAAAGATTTTATTTATTTATTTGACAGAGAGAGAGAGACACAGTGAGAGTGGAACACAAGCAGGGGGAATGGGAGAGGGAGAAGCAGGCTTCCCACGGAGCAGGGAGCCCGATGCAGGGCTCGATTCCAGGACCTTGGGATCATGACCTGAGCCAAAGGCAGACGCTTAACAACTGAGCCACCCAGGTGCCCCTGGACAATTCCTTCTTGCTCAGGGAAGGTCAGTCTTTTTGTTCTCTTCAGGTCTTCAACTGATTGGATGAGGCCCACCCACATTACAGAGGGCAAACTGCTCTACCCAAAGTTCACTGATTTAAATGTTAATCTCGTCCAAAGCACCCTCTAAGTTGACACATAAAATTAACCATCACAATTACATAATATAGTTTTTTGTTTTGGCCTTTGCCTTTTTTAGACAAAAGTGAATTTAATTATCTTCTGATTCTTTCCTCACTTGTGTCTGATCTATTCTTACTTCCAGTTACTGTATTTTTCAGTTTAAGAGTATCGAAGTGAGTATCTTTGACAGTTTCTAGGTCTCTGCTGGTCATCTGATTTCTTGGACATACTAATCACATTTATCTTAAAATCTGAGTTTCATAACTATTACCTAAATTCTCTCCAGGTATGTTTCCATTTGGTACTTTTTTCCTTTTTTTTTTTTTTTAAGATTTTATTTATTTATTTGTCAGAGAGAGAGAGCACAAGCAGGGGGAGTGGCAGGCAGAGGGAGAAGCAGGCTCCCCACTGAGCAAGGAGCCTGATGCAGGGCTTGATCCCAGGACCTTGGGATCATGACCTGAGCTGAAGGCAGACACTTAACCAACTGAGCCACCCGGGCACCCCCCCACACCTATTTTTTTTAATTCCATATGTAAGTAATACCATACTGTATACATCTTTCTCTGTCTTGACTATTTCACTCAGCATAATGCCCTCCCATTTCAAACATACTGTCACAAATGATAGGATTTCCTTCTTTTTTAATGGCTGAGCAATATTCCATTGTATATACCTACTATAGACGAAGAATTTCAGCTATTTTTTACAATCAGTCTGCCACAGGGGTCAGGGTCCCAAAGAAGCAAGTTCAACATTTGGTGGTGTTTGCATCACCACAGGATTTGCCAATTTGAAAGAAGCTGCTGAGAGAGAGGCTAAGCCCAGCTTTTGGAAGCCTCCTAGGACTGGGTGTGGTGGTGGTGGACAGAAATTAGACCTCAAAGCCCGCCAAGGAGAAGGCATCCTGAAAAACAGCCCAGGCATTAAGTTAGGACCCCCGAGGGATTGTACTCTAGAAATAAGGGTAAACATGAACTATATCACCCTTCACAAAGACTATACTCTCCAATCAAATCTGCTCAAATCTTGGTTGGACTAAGGCAGTGGTTCTCAAAGTGCAATCTTTGGACCCCTGAGGACTTTTTTAGGGAGTCAGGGAGGACACGATTATCTTTATAATAATACTGAGATGTAATTTGCCTTTTTTTTTTCTTTTCATATCTGCCCTGATGGTGTAAAGGCAATGAAAGATTAAGCTGCAGTCCCCTTGGAGCGAATCAAGGCAGTGGCATTGAGCAATATTAGTAATCATGGTTTTCTTCACCACCACACACTCAAAGTTAGAAAAAGGCAGGTTCACTTGAGACTGTCCTTGATAAAGCAGGGGAAACCGGGGCGCCTGGGTGGCTCAGTCATTAAGCGTCTGCCTTCAGCTCAGGTCATGATCCCAGGGTCCTGGGCGTCTGCCTTTGGCTCAGGTCATGATCCCAGGGTCCTGGGATCGAGCCCTACATCGGGCTCCCTGCTCAGTGGGAGGCCTGCTTCTCCCTCTCCCACTCTCCCTGCTTGTGTTCCCTCTCTCTCGGTGTCTCTCTGGGTCAAATAAATAAATAAAATCTTTAAAAAGGGGGGGGAGGGGAAACCATTACTCTTACTAATTTCAACTCTTGAGTACACGTCTTTTGTAAGGTATTAAAGTACTTCTGGAAGTACAGTGGTTGCCCCCAAGGAAACACATCTATGCAGTTGTTTGAGCTGCTAGTTGAATTAGCCTCTTCTTTCATGGAACACTAGTTTTACTGGAAAGAACACCTGAGAAACAAGCTATGGTTATTGGGACTCGGGTATTTGGCAGACATTTTCTCCAAAATGTACACAGTGATCCCGTCACTTCAAGGAAAACAACTGACAGTATTTGTTGCCAAAAACAAAATTTGAGCTTGATGGCTTCCTACTCTTTTAACGCTTTTCCAATAAAACCAGTGGTGATATTACCAAATATCATTTTTTGGGGGTATTGTGTAATGAAATACATTAACATTGGGAAGATCTGCATAATTCAGTGAACCAACCATTTCCAAATGACCAACACATGATGTTAAAAAAATCATGCATGCGGGGCGCCTGGGTGGCTCAGTCGTTGAGCATCCAGCTCCTGATTTCGGCTCAGGTCATGATCTCGGGGTCATGAGATCAAGTCCCACGTGGGGCTCTGTGCTGGGCGTGAAGCCTGCTTGGGATTCTCTCTTTCTCTCCCTTTGACCCTCCCCCTCACTGCACGCGCACACACACTCTTTAAAAAAAAATCATGCATGTGTAAAATATCCATTTTTAGTGCAAGATAGACCAATAGATTTTAACTTATTAGAATATGAAAACTTCATTGACTTAGTTTCAGATTACACATTGCAGCCAATCTTTAAGAAACTACCACTTGGGGCGCCTGGGTGGCTCAGTTGGTTAGGCGACTGCCTTCGGCTCAGGTCATGATCCTGGAGTCCTGGGATCGAGTCCCGCATCGGGCTCCCTGCTCGGCAGGGAGTCTGCTTCTCCCTCTGACCCTCCTCCCTCTCATGCTCTCTGTCTCTCATTCTCTCTCTCTCAAATAAATAAATAAATAAAAATCTAAAAAAAAAAAAGAAGAAAAAAAAAAAGAAACTACCACTTGTCCAGCTTAGTGTAGTATCAAAAAAGAATATTCACAAATACCTGGAAAGCCTATAAAACTCCTCCTCCCTTTCCAACTATGTATCTGTGTGAGGCTCTATCTTCATGTACTTCAACCAAAACAGCAGAGGCAGCAGCCTGAATGCAGAAGCAGATGTGAGAATAAGTGGTCTTTTAAAGCAGAAGTTAAAGTGATTTGCAAAAATGTAAAACAATCTCACTATTCTCATAAATTCTTTAAATATCATTATTTTTCATTAAAAATGTTATTTACATCGATATCCTAGAAGGTTTATTAGTATTGCTTTAAAATGTATTCATAGGGCGCCTGGGTGGCTCAGTTGGTTGAGCGACTGCCTTCGGCTCAGGTCATGATCCTGGAGTCCCGGGATCGAGTCCCGCATCGGGCTCCTTGCTCAGCGGGGAGTCTGCTTCTCCCTCTGACCCTCCTCCCTCTCATGCTCTCTGTCTCTCATTCTCTCTCTTTCAAATAAATAAATAAAATCTTTAAAAAAAATGTATTCATAAGTAAGTACTTTTTAACTCTATCAGTTTTGGGGCACCTGGGTGGCTCAGATGGTTATGCATCTACCTTCGGCTCAGGTCATGATCCCAGGGTCCTGGGATCGAGCCCCACATCGGGCTCCTGGCTTAGTGGGGAACCTGCTTCTCCCTCTGCCTCTCCCCCTGCTCGTGCTCTCTCTCTCTGTGTCTTGAATGAATAAATAAAATCTTTAAAAATATTTAAAAATAAATAAATCTCTCAGTTTTGATGATGTGAAAAATATCCATAGATATGGGCGCCTGGGTGGCTCAGTCGGTTAAGCCTCTGCTTTCAGCTCAGGCCCTGATCCCGCGGTCCTGGGATGAGCCCCATGGAGCTCCTTACTCCCTCCTGTCTACAACTCTGCCTACTTGTGCTCTCTCTCTGTCAAATAAATAAATAAAATCTTAAAAAAAAATAAAATAAAACTGATTTTTTTAAAACGTAATACGTAACCAAAGTTAACTTTCTTCCTAAAGCCTAAATAAGGAGAAAGCAGTTTCCCATTAAAAAAAAAAGGAAAAAGTCTTTTATGACTTTAATAATTTTCAATAGTCTAAAAACTTTTTTTTTTTTTTTATTTAAAAAAGAGTGTAGGTCAAGGCACCTGGCTGGCTCAGTCATTAAGCATCTGCCCAAGATCCTCATCTGGGAGGCTGAATGCTTTACTCCTGTGCGGATGGGAATCCCTGACATCATTTATCATTTCAGGTACCCAGACAGAAATGAGGAAAAACGTTGATCACGCTCACAGTTCTCATCAGAATCCAATCAAGTATTGTAGGTTGAGAGTAGTTACCATAATACTTTAGTGTTTTATAATTCTGTTTTAAAATCTTTCATGGGGCCTCCTGGAGTGACACTGGGCTTTTGGCAGATTGCAGGCTTCTCCTCCCTTCCCTGACCACCTTCCCAATTTAAAACATCTTTGCTGTCAACTTTGGAACACTTACAATTCTTTCAGCAATTCTCCAGCAGTCTCTATGAAAGCAATTATCTAAATTTTCTTAATTCTTATCTAAATCTTCTACTGAGGGGTGCCTGGTCGATTCAGTTGGTGCAGCATGTGACTCTTGGTCTCTGGGTTGTGAGTTCAAGCCCCATGTTGGGTGTAGACATTATTTTTAAAATTACAATATTAAAAAAAAAATCTTCTACTGAGTCCTCACAACAAACCTATGAGATTTATAAGAAACTGGGGCTCATAGAGATTATTACCCAAGTGACATTGTTAAAATGTAGTGGGTCTGGGATTAGAATTTAAGGTTTATTTCTGGCCAGGTACTTTAAACACTCTATTATATCTTTTTTTTATTATTATTATGTTATGTCAATCACCATACATTACATCATTAGTTTTTGATGTAGTGTTCCATGATTCATTGTTTGCGTATAACACCCAGTGCTCCATGCAGAACGTGCCCTCTTTAATACCCATCACCAGGCTAACCCATCCTCCCACCCCCCTCCCCTCTAAAACCCTCAGTTTGTTTTATCTTAACCCGGTTCACAACATTGTGATTTCAAGTTAAATGTTCATATTGTGCTTATGGGGACTGCCTTAATTTCTTTTTTTTTTTTTAAGATTTATTTATTTATTTATTTGACACAGAGAGACACAGCGAGAGAGGGAACACAAGCAGGGGGGAGCGGGAGTGGGAGAAGCAGGCTTCCTGCCGAGCAGGGAGCCCGATCCGGGGCTCGATCCCAGGACCCCGGGATCATGACCTGAGCGGAAGGCAGCCGCTTTTAACGACTGAGCCACCCAGGCGCTCCGGGACTGCCTTAATTTCTTACAGAAAAGACTGTGCTCTCTACAAGAGCTTTCTCAGACTGTGAATAACGCGGGAACAGTGATTGGTAGCGGGAAGCACTCACTAAAAACGGATTTGTTGAACCCCACCAGTTAAGAAGGGAACATACGAATGCAGCCCCTAAGGGGCGCTGTCCTCGCCCAAGGACCTGTACCGCCCGCAGGGCGAGGACTAAGCGCCGAGGGGTGGACTTGGCTCTCAGCCAGCAATGAGCTGGCGGAGGCCCCGCCCCCAGCGCACGCGCATGCGCCAGGGGGCCGCACCGCCCCGCTCTATCCTACTCCGGCTCCCGCCGGCGTTCAGGTAGCCGGCTGAAGGCGGGGGAGGGGCGCCGCCCGAAGGCGGGGTTGGAGGGGGAGTCTCGGGTGTTTGGGCTCCTTTGTTAGAGCCCCAACAAAGGTTGCCCTAACTTCCGATACAAACCAGAGCTGTTCCTGCAGCTGCCCCTTCCCGGGTGGGGGGCAGTTCCTGGGTCTGGGGGCCTCCTAGGTGCTGCCCGTGACCAGCACGGACCTGCTGCTTTTTGTCGCACCGGTTCGGTGTCTCCGCACCTCTCCAGCTCCCGCACCCGTGGGCTTCCAGCCCGAGTCGGGTGACCCGGGTAGCTTGAGGACACGGGGCTGGGCAGGTGCCGAGAGCCTGCGCCTGGCCCCATCGTGCCGGGCTGAGCCACTCGGAGCCCGAAGCGAGGAGCCTCCGGGAGCCTCCGTGCGGCCGCCTGCTCCGCTCGCGCGTACGCCTTCTGCTCCAGTTGCTTTCCCAACTGAGCGGAAAAGCCGGGGGCGTGTTGCCGGGGCCCTGGGAAGAGGGCTGGCTCGACATTGCCGCCTGAAGTCCGCGGGGTGCACCTTCCCGCCCACGGGCCGTGCTGTCACCGACCCTGCAGCCCCCAGCCGGCCAGAGGGCACCCCATCCTGTCGTTACAGGGTAAAGGGACCAGAGACCGCTGAGTGGCCCCCACCACGACCCCAGCCTTTAGGGGGCCTTTTAGCGCAACCCAGGGCCTGCAAAGGGGAAGTTTCTCCTGCTTACAGGTCTGCAACTATCCATAAACAGTTACACCCCAATGTGTGCTGAGCATTGGGAGTTACTTGAGTCAGTCCTAAGACTTGGGAGTCGGGCTGTTGGGGGTATGTGTCTAATTGAGTGTGTGTGTGGAAACTAACCCAGCACCTAGTGCCATGCTTGGCACCCAGTAAGCCCTCCCTAAACTTCGTGGCTGAATGAATGAGAAGGCAGGTGACTGAGGGAGCAGGGCTAGAGAGGGCATCTCTGCTTATCCCACCCCTGCCTCCCCTGGGCTCTGCAGACAAAAGTAATTAGGTCGAGCCTTTAATCACAGCTGGTTTCACAGGTGGGCAGACAAGGAAAAGCGGAGAAAAGCAGAAGTTCTGGGGACACAGCATGCTGGCTGGTGCTGGGTCACGGGCAGTGCCTCCCTCCGGGACCCCCTCCAGCCCCCACCGCTTCCCCCTCAGTAATCGGCTGTTTTCTTGTCTCCCTCAGGACACTGGGTTCCCTACAAGCCGCCCCAGGCTTAATGATTGTCCAGAAGGTGGCTATAAAGGGAGCCTGGGAGGCTGGGTGGAGGAGGGAGCAGAAAAAGCCTAACTCAGCAGATTGGGGCACTGAGAGAGCCACCGGCAGGAGCTGTGGCCAGAGGCTCCGAGTCCCCACCAGTGGGGCCTGCTCCCTTCCACCATGGCGGCCCAAGGCTACGGCTTCTACCGCGCTGTGATCTTCTCAGCCATGTTTGGAGGCTACAGCCTGTACTACTTCAATCGCAAGACCTTCTCCTTTGTCATGCCGTCGTTGGTGGAGGAGATCCCTCTGGACAAGGATGACTTGGGTGAGCCCTGGAAGGCAGGGGCGTGGGCCCTGGGACCCAGGACTATAGGACAAGTTGGGTGTCTGTGGCAGTGTGGAGGGTCTGTGCACAGCAGAGGACAGGGAGCGGCCTGCAGGTGCGGCCTGAACGGACTGACCGTGTACCTGTGGAAGGGCGAAGAACTAGGCGTGTGCTCTCTGTGTACCTGAGGAGCGCTGCTCATCTGATGTGTCTTTGTGGGCCTGTGAGCCACGAGTGCCCCCAGAGGCATGGCTTATTCTGAGTGTGTTTAGGGGCACTCTGAGCACAGTTTCCACACTGCGTGGGGGCATGCTAAGACCGCGGGGTGCGTCTGGGGAGTTGGCAAAATAACTTCATGTGGCCCACCAGGTGACATTTTAGGAGGAAGAAGGCCCTTGACTCCACTTCTAAGCTCTTCACCCCATGTTCAGAGGTGGGGCAACAGAACTTCCAGAAGCCCTGGGTTGGCATCCAGTGTGAGGGGGAAATGTCATCAGGCCTTTGTAAATCCCAGGGAGGGCGGCTGCCCTGTTCTCCCTTCTTGCCTCCTGACAGCTGCAGATGGACCTCCCCAGGAGGCTGAAAAGTCATGGGTCAGCCTGGGGCTAGCGCTGGTGGTGAGGAGGAGCGGGGCCCCGTGATTCCAGCGCAGGCTCTTCCTAGCTGCCTGGGAGGGAACCTGTCTCACCCTGCCGGGCACCCCTACACACATGACCCCATGCCTTCCTCCATGCCTCCTGTGCCTTTGCCCCGGCCCCTGACTCCCCAGGTGTCCTGCTTCCTGCTCTCTCCCCCCACCCCTGCAGGGCTCATCACCAGCAGCCAGTCGGCAGCCTACGCCATCAGCAAGTTTGTGAGCGGGGTGCTGTCCGACCAGATGAGTGCTCGCTGGCTCTTCTCTTTGGGGCTGTTCCTGGTTGGCGTGGTCAATGTAGCGTTTTCCTGGAGCTCCATGGTCCCCGTCTTTGCTGCTCTGTGGTTCCTCAATGGCCTGGCACAGGGGCTGGGCTGGCCTCCGTGTGGGAAGATCCTGCGGAAGGTGAGTGTCTGCTTCCGGGGAGCTGCTTTAGACTAGCACAGAGGATGCCTAAGGAGCATGTGGGAGTACCAGCACCCCCATCCCAGAGCAGGTTCCTTGGGAGCTCCAGTCCGGCTCCTATTGCTTGTCAAGATATTTTAGGAGCTAAACATGGTGGGATCAGGTGGCAGATGAGGGCACTGGCCCTACCAAGTAGAAGCGCCCTCTTCCTCACCCCTGTAACGTGAGCTCCTAGGTCTGCCCCACCTGACCCTCACCTTCAGCATGTTTAACGTGGGGACCTACTCTGTCCCCCTCTGCCCCACAGTGGTTCGAGCCATCTCAGTTTGGCACTTGGTGGGCCATTCTGTCCACAAGCATGAACCTGGCCGGAGCGCTGGGCCCCATCCTGGCGACCACCCTCGCCCAGAGCTACCACTGGCGCGGCACGCTGGCCCTGTCCGGGGCCCTCGGTGTGGTTGTCTCCTTCCTCTGCCTCCTGCTCATCCACAACGAGCCTGCCGACGTGGGACTCCGAAACTTGGACCCCACCCCCGCCAAGGGCAAGAAGGGTGAGCCCCCACCCAAGCTGATCATGGGGCCTGATTCATTCATCGTTCATCGGGCAGACTCACTGAGGACTGGCTGGATGCCTGGCCCTGGGCTAGCCAATGGCTGTAGGGAGAGGGGCGGTGATGGCGAGTTGGTAGGGAGTAAATAAAACTCCGTTCCAAGAGACACGTAAGTACCAGACAAGTGGCAGAGGCAACAAATGCTGTGACTCACGTTATATCCTGGTCCTTCCTCACGGCAGAGCCAGACTTCCCGCTCCTGGACAGCATCCTAAGCTTAAGTGGCTTAGGTCTTAAGCTTAAGCTTAAGCTTAAGTCTCATTTGCTGAGACTTGTGGTGGAGCAGACAGGGCAGAGCGGTGGCTGGAAGAGTACCTTCCTGCTGGTCCCTGGCTATGTGGATGGACTCTGGCCCTGTGGCTGGTTAACGAGTGGTGGGGGCTCAGTCGGGGCAGAACAGCAAGAGCAGAGCCTGAGGCCTGGCCTCCTCCTGCCCCCAGGCTCCTTGGAGGAGGAGAGTACCTTGCAGGAGCTGCTGCTGTCCCCCTACCTGTGGGTGCTCTCCATTGGCTACCTCGTGGTATTTGGAGTAAAGACCTGCTGTACCGACTGGGGCCAGTTCTTCCTTATCCAGGAGAAAGGACAGTCAGTCCTCGTGGGTAAGATGAGTGTTGGAGCAGGGGGGCGCCTAGGGAGCAGGAATCAATTAAAGGGATGGGAAATTGAGGCCCAGCTTCTCTTTATCCCTTTCTTCCTTCCCTGAGGCCAGGCACCACCCAGACAGCTGTGGCCGGTCACCCTGGGGACCCTGTACCTCTCTGGGTTACAGCCAGTCTGGGACAACCCTAGTGTGTTTAACACCCTTCCACCCCTCCTTTCCCTCTTCCCACCACAACTCCCTACGCCAGGTAGCTCCTACATGAGTGCGCTGGAGGTTGGGGGCCTTATAGGCAGCATTGCAGCTGGCTACCTGTCAGACCGGGCCATGGCAAAGGTGAGCGCGCAGAAGGGACAGGAAGGAGGAGGGTCCCTTTAAATCTCCCCAGCATGACCGGGACAGGCACCAGAGAGGCGGGAGCTCTGGGGCAACAGGCAGGTTGGCATATGGGTGGGGGGAGGTTGGAATGATTCCAGGCTACTCTCACTTGCTGAGGGTGTGGAGGCAAGGTAAGGTTCCTGGGGAAAGGGTTTTAACGGATGTCAAGGAGAGCTAGAATTTCTCTCAGCCTGGCAGTGGGCTTCTCTACAGCCCCAGGGCAACTGGGGTTGAGGAGAGGCTAGGTGCAGCTTGCCAGCATATGTCCCCACGGTGGAGGAGGGGATGTGGTGGAGTTTGGCCTCAGAATATAATGAGCAGGTCCCAGGGCCTCCCAGAGCTGCCCCGGGCCAAGAACTGTGGTGGGATTGCCAAAGACCTGTCAGCAGAAGCCCTGCTGTGTCAGAGTCCAGAGGCGGAGGTTCTCTGCTGCTTTTAGGGCCTGACATTGCTGGGCCTGTATCCACAGGCAAGGCTGTCCATCTACGGGAACCCCCGCCACGGCCTGTTGCTGTTCATGATGGCTGGCATGACCGTGTCCATGTACCTCTTCCGGGTAACTGTGAGCAGTGACTCCCCCAAGGTAAATGAGGCGGGCCTGGCCCACCGCCGGCACAAGGATGAGAGAGCAAGGGCCACTGACTGTCAGGCTCCCTGTCCCTGGCTCCACCCTGGCCCAGGCCTTTCTCTGCCTCTCAGATTTCCCTTTCTAGTTCTGGTTTATCTCGTGTCCTCTGTACTTTGGTGCTCCTCCTGGACCTGGGGCCCGGTTTTCTTCTCTTCCCTGTGCTCCTCTAGGATGTTGCTTTCTGGACTTCAGCTCTTCACCCACTCGCTGAGCTCACAGGCTTTACGGAGCATGAGGTGCCTTATCTGTGGTTTTCCTCCTGGTTTGTCTCCCCCTGTCCTACCCTGTCTGCCTTGCCCTAGCATCAGTTCTGAGAGAGCGCATCTAACTGGGAGGGATGGCTTCTGTCGCTCCTTCACCTACCCACCCAGGCCCTCAGGTTGGCTCAGTGTGGCCCCACTCCTCTAGCTTGGCCTTGTCAGTTTTATCAGGAAGCGGGATGAGGGTGGTCACTTACTGTCTCCTTACTACAATCATCTGTTCCCAGGGCCAAGCATTTTTCTCCCCTCTGGCAGTGGTAGGTAGGTAGGCTTTCTCAGACTCTAAATGCTACCCTGCACCGTCCTTGCAGCTCTGGATCCTGGTGTTGGGAGCTGCGTTTGGTTTCTCTTCTTACGGTCCCATTGCCTTGTTCGGAGTTATAGCCAATGAGTGCGCCCCTCCCAACTTGTGCGGCACCTCCCACGCCATTGTGGGACTCATGGCCAATGGTAAGTGGTGCCCTCCAGAGTGTCTACCTCTCCCCCACTGTGCCTTGCACATAGGCTAGCTAGAGGCTGGGGCCAGCCCCACTGACTCTAGCCTCCCAAGTGACCCGGGCTCTCCCCTCCTCCTTGGCAGTGGGCGGCTTTCTGGCTGGGCTGCCCTTCAGCACCATTGCCAAGCACTATACCTGGAGCACAGCCTTCTGGGTGGCTGAAGTGATCTGTGCGGTCAGCACCGCTGCCTTCTTTCTCCTACGAAACATCCGCACCAAGATGGGCCGAGTGCCCAAGAAGGCTGAGTGAAGAGTACAGGCTCCAGTGCATCCTCTCCCACCTGTGGCCTTCCCCTTGCACGGGGCTGCGGGGAGAGGGGGGCAGAGAGAAAGAAAGGGGGGCTGCTCCGGCTAGCATTGAACCTTTGATTTCCTCTTGTGCGCCTTTCCCCTCGCCCAGGTGGTGCTGGAAGTTACCAGTGGCTAATGAGGTCCCAGCTCCCCATCCTGTGTTCCATTTAAAAGGCAACTTTTGTTCTTGGACTCCACTAGCTCCTATTTCCTGCCTTCAAACAGGAAAGCCTTGCAGTCAGGGAGTCCCCTAAACCCTTCTTCCCCTGCTGGGCCCTCCCACACCATCGCCAGTAGAGTGAGGCTCCTCCTGCCGCGGCAGGGTACCAGGGACCCATGATTGCTGCCCTAAGGCCTCTTAGCACTGGCAACGGCTATTGCCAATACCTTCGATTCCAAGGGGAGAGGAGGCCATCACGCTCACCAGTACCCTGTGGGGACGGCGGGGGGCATGGGGTGTGGGTGGGAGGGAGGAGGACTTGACACAGATTAAAACTAGATTTGATACTAAATACTATCAGGGAGTCATTCTTTCCAAAGGGGTACTACAAGCCAGAGACTGCTTTCTTTGGAAAATATTCTCTTGATACCCCAAAAGGGGCAAACTTCATCTCCTTGGGATGGGAAACCTGACATGGACTCCTTCAAGTTTATGGCTCCTTTGCCTTCAATTGCATTAATTCAATGATCATTTTACAGATGAAGCACTGGGTTTCTGGCAGATGTAACTGGAGGAAGGCAGTGTAACAGTGGCTCCCGGAGAGTGTAGTCAGAGAGCCTGGCTTAAAACTCAGGTGCTTAGTAACTAGCTCTGAGACTCTGAGGCAGAGAGTCTGTACTTTGGTAAATCTATTGTCCGTAACAGAATGCATCCCAAGATTAGGGTGAGGGTTAAGTTAAATAAAGCAGTAAAACCTGGCTGTAAACACCTGATAAATACCCCACCGTCATCACCACTGCCACCACCACCTTAGAAGTCAGCAATTCTGGAACTAGACCCAAGGCTCCTGACTCAAAGCCCCATGCTCATTCTTCAGTGAACAATTACTTGTTTTCTACTAGAACGTATCTCATCTTCCCAGAATTCCCTGATCATTCCTGTCTCCCCACCAGAGCCTCTTCCCCCCAAACCATTAATGAGGATAGCGAACACAGATCAAAGGAATGTTTATTAAGCATTTATGGGCCTACTCCCTCCATAAATAAACCTGTACAGAGTTGGGAAGTAGGCTCACGGTAGATACAGGAGGGCAGAGAGCATGGCATTAAGGCTCGGGGATCGGTACATGTCATCAGGCTCAGCACCCTCCCATTTTCAAGTACACTAACGAGGCTGCAGGGATCTCCACTGGAGTGGATACAGCAGGATCCCTGCTGTAGGATCTCTCAAATTTGGGGGATCCATTGTGGGCTCAGCCTATGACCCAGGTCCGAAAGTTCCAGCCTTCTCTGCCACCTCCAGGGCTAACTTCAGGTTCTGGTCAAACAGCTCACACCTAGGCCAGACCCAAGAGGCACAAATGAGGACAAAGTGTGAGGTCTCAGACTCTCCTCCCCATCCTTGGGTGCCGAGGTAGAGCCAGGGGAAACTTGCTTGAAGGACATGAATGACAAGAAAAATCTTTGGTTTCTCAAAATAGCAAGAAAAGACTAGCTCACTTTTGTTTTATTTAAAAGTAACTCTTCGGGCGCCTGGGTGGCTCAGTTGGTTAAGCAACTGCCTTCGGCTGGGGTCATGATCCTGGAGTCCCGGGATCGAGTCCCGCATCGGGCTCCCTGCTCGGCAAGGAGTCTGCTTCTCCCTCTGACCCTCCTCCCTCTCATGCTCTCTGTCTCTCATTCTCTCTCTCACAAACAAATAAAATCTTAAAAAAATTTTTTAAAAAGTAACTCTTCTTATCCTTTTGAAAAATGAACTCGGGGAAGAGCACAAAGGGAGGGGCAAGGACGCTTTGACCAGTATCTGGGGAGGGAGACCGCCTACCTGATGGGCATTTCCAGGGAATAGAATGGATTCTTGAGGGCAAAGTCTGAGTAGATCTCGTAAATCTTTCGTAGAAGAGAATCTATTCCAGCTTGCCTAGGATCTGCCAGCACCACAAACTTGATCCCTGGAGAAGGACCAAGAATGGTTACAAGAGGGTACAGAATGCAGCAAATAACATCATCCTGTGTGCAGATGGCATTTTCATAAGCCCATTTTTATTTTTATCCTTAATGCTCCATAAAGCAGGAAGAGCAAAACTGAATCTGTAAGATCAGAGCAGGGAAGTGACTTTGTCACATCACGCAACTGATTGAGACCACGCTTTGACATCTAGCTCTGTCACTTAATTCCTAATCTTGTGGTCCCTCAGCAGCAAGTGCCAGGCAGCGGGCAGACTCAGGCAGTTTTCAATCATCCCCATTAAGGGAGTGAGGCAGTGACACGACCCAAAGGTCATTTCCGTTTGGCATTCAGGTTTCATTTCGAAACACACCTTCCAAAACGTGTGCAACATGAGATACCATTACGGGGAGTTTTATCTGCACACAGGATCCCCAGGGCTGAGCATTCTGGGTGGCGTGGACAAAACTGGCATCAGGTTAAATACTGGCTTTCGATTCACAAAACAAATAGACGTATGTGTCTGTGCAACTGTCCCAGGAAAAGTTAACCACCACCCCCTTGCTTACCAAAGCTGTCTTTGGTCAGTCCCTTTCCCCAACCTGCCCCTCTGCATCCCTTTGGCCTATCTGGAGACGCCTACCTGTCAGTGTCTGGAAGCAGTGCAGTTTGAACGTGTCGGTCTCCAGCATCTCAATGCCTGAGCTGCCCTGTTCTGGAGACAGCTGGGAACCGATTGCGAACAGCCTATTTGCAAAGGAGGTAAGGTTGGGAATGCACCCCGCTGTTTTGAGGGAGGAGTGCTTCTCAAACTTTTCCACTGAAGCGACCCTCTCTGCTGAGTTCACATGACACCCTGAGAGGTCAGAACAGGCCGTGTCAATTGCCCAGCAGCAACAGCACCGAACTTTCTTTAAAATTCATTTGAGCTCTGCATGTATTTTACACTCATACTTTGCCTTAAAACATTTTACATGGAGGGGTGCCTGGGTGGCTCAGTCCTTAAGCGTCTGCCTTCGGCTCAGGTCATGATCCCAGGGTCCTGGGATGGAGCCCCCCATCGGGCTCCCTGCTCTGCGGGAAGCCTGCTTCTCTCTCTCCCACTCCCCCTGCTTGTGTTCCCTCTCTCGCTGTGTCTCTCTCGGTCAAATAAATAAATAAATAAAATCTTAAAAAAAAAAAAAAAACCATTTTACATTGAGAACTTTGGGTAAAATTACCACTGGGAATGCGTGCCATGGTTACTTACCCCACAGCTACGATTACCCAGCACACCTTCTACTATCGTTGAGAATGGGAAAAGGTCTTAAGGATCATTTAATTCAGTTACCTTACTTTATTTAGAAACTAAAGCTGAGGGAAGAGAAGTTGACTTGTGCAAGGCCACACCACTGCCGGTATTACCTAAAACCTAGTCATCGGGATTAGTTCTTTTTCTTTCACAACTGCAAGAACTGACGATTTAAAGGAGGCGAAGAAAGATAAAGCACGGCCGCTCAGGAGACTTCCCGCAGAACCACACTAATCCAGCCGGCCCAAGGGCCAAGTGCAGGCCCACAGGCCCTAGGAAGGGCTGGGGGACTTACGAGTGGAACATGGAGGCCAGCATGAGCTTCTCATTGGAGGTGAGGCGGGGTCGGCCGAATCGAATGGACACCGGGTAATTGGCAGGGTTGCCCAAGTACTCCAGCACCTCTTTCCCATCGGCCGTGTACTTGCCGTTCACGTCCACGCCATTGATGGCCAGCACTGCGTGTCCCACTGCAGAGGTGAAGCTAAGGGTCAACGAAGCCCCAGCGTGGGGATTCCGCCGAAGGGACTAGCGACCCGGCCTCTCCCACCTCTCCCTTCTCCCTCCGCGCCCTCCCCAGCCCCGCAGAGACACCAGCCCACGGCGCAGCTCCGGGCCCGCCCCTCGGACGCAAGCCTAGCCCACCCCGGATGCCGTCGCGCTGGCCGAAGGCGACCAGCACACGCTCGTCGTGCAGCTTCAGCAGCAGATCAAGGGGGTAACTGAAAGTTTTCTCAGCCTCGGCCCGGGGCGCGTAGCTGTCCAACTGGTAGATGAGGCCGCCAGCTTTGTTCACCACATACACACTAAAAATCGCCATTGCGGCCGCCGCGGCTCCGAAGACGCGGATTGGGCTTGTTCCTGGAGGCCCCGCCCCGGAACCGCAGCCGTGGGACCCGCCCCCCGCCCCCTCTTCCCCGCCCCGAGCGCGCTGGTTGCGGCGCCTGCGCACTTGAAGCACCACGCTTAGCGGGGTCGCCGGGGTCGTTGCGGGGCCTGGCTGATTGTTTTCTGTCTCTCGTTTCCAGGGCCAGGGAATACAACGTGTGGCTGCCTCACAACTAGCCGCAAAGCCCAATAAGTCGCGGGCAGGGTCCGGGGAGCGCGGCTCGGGAACGACTGCCCCGTCGCTGCGCCCCGCTCCCCGCGGCACGAGGGGGCCGGGCCTCCGGCCTTCCTCCGCGGGCTCCGCCCCTTGACCCGGAAGCGCTCGCTGCGGGTGGAGGCTTCTGGGCCG
Organism: Mirounga leonina; assembly: GCF_011800145.1. Lineage (NCBI taxonomy): Eukaryota > Metazoa > Chordata > Mammalia > Carnivora > Phocidae > Mirounga > Mirounga leonina. Next base: position 14,856,922 of record NW_023270387.1, on the reverse strand, counting down.
GTCGGGGAGCGGTGCTTCCTTTCTGTCCGACATCTTAGGGAGGCTGCAGGGGTTGACGCTGCTCTCCCAGCTTCGCTATGGTGAGCTCTTGGGGGTGGGGAGCCGGGCGGTGCTGGGGCGCAGTTGAGGCGGCACCGGACGGAGGGCCCCCGATCCACCGGGCCGCTGGTTCGGGCGGGCGGGGGGATGGCTTCATCCATGTGCTCCGGTGGTGGGGTCAGGGCGGTGCGGGGCTGCCTTGTGACCTGGCTGCGTTCTGCCTTTTTCTCTACAGCCGCCCAAGGATGACAAGAAGAAGAAAGATGCCGGAAAGTCGGCCAAGAAAGACAAAGACCCAGTGAACAAATCTGGGGGCAAGGCCAAAAAGAAGGTAGGAGTGAGCCGCCCCTCCAGGAATGGGGAGTACTGGGGACGCCGGACCCATGTGGTTGTGGTGATAAGTGACCTGTAGAGCAAATGGCTTTTAAGGTTGTGCGGTCTAGAGTCCGATTATTGGAGCTTGTGGTCTCATCACCGTTGTGTTTTTTTGGGAAGAATAGGGTGGTACGCACTACTTAGAAGTTAAACGAGTGTATATTCTGATGTTTAGCACATGACATTTTAATTGGTGTCGTGGGGTTCAGCCTATATCCGAAATTCGCATAGACTTTTCCCCCCCAGTCTAACGCATCTTTGACGCCGTTAATGGCAACTAGGCTTCCTTGTATTTTGTGTCCTCGTTTCAAATTACTTGAATCTTAGTTTGTAGAGTTTCTGTAAATTCTGAATTCCACGGGAACGGCCACCCTTGCAGTATAGCACCACGGCTGTGGAAGAGAGTTCTCGGACACAGGTTGTTTGGGGAGGGAGGGAGTGATTTCTTCCAGGAGCACTGACTTTCCTTTTCCTTTTGGTGAGCAGAAGTGGTCCAAAGGCAAAGTTCGGGACAAGCTCAATAATCTGGTCTTGTTTGACAAAGCGACATACGACAAACTCTGTAAGGAAGTTCCCAACTATAAGCTTATAACCCCAGCTGTTGTCTCTGAGAGACTGAAGATTCGAGGTTCCCTGGCCAGGGCAGCCCTTCAGGAGCTCCTTAGTAAAGGTGAGAGGAGTGTGTTGTACTGGTGTGGTTTTTTTACACGTTAAATTGGCCTGCCCGTATTAGCCATCCTAAATGGTTTTTGGTCTTTTTTTGTTTTTTAAGATTATTTATTTATTTATTTGACAGAGACAGGGAAGGAACACAAGCGGGGGGGGGGGGGCTAGATCCCAAGACCTGACTGAGCCACCCAGGGGCCCCCATCTTAAATATTTTTACTGGAATTTCCTAAAATAGGCACAGGCTGACCACTGGTTGTAATATTCTAACATCCTAGAGTAGACCCCAAAGCAGGGTTCTTGGCCATTTTTGTCCCATGGACCCCTATGTCATCAGTGAAGCCTCGGGATCCCTTGTTTTCAAATAATTTCATTTTAAAGAATTATGGAAGAAACCCAATGATGTTGAAATGTGGCTATGAAAAGAGTAAAGCATTTTTTACTTAAGTATTTTTAAAATTTCGTGGTGGATCTAGTTACCATAATTTCATATTAGTATACATGAGTAAATATTTTAAGCCCCCTGTAGTGTCTAATGTGGAAATAGTGACTTTTAAGTTAAAGCGCTATGAGGGTAACCATCCCAACAGCAGGTAGTGGGCCCCTCATGTAGAAAGAATAAGTAGGGCGCCTGCGTGGCTCAGTTGGTTAAGCGACTGCCTTCGGCTCAGGTCATGATCCTGGAGTCCCGGGATCGAGTCCCGCATCAGGCTCCCTGCTCAGCAAGGAGCCTGCTTCTCCTTCTGACCCTCCCCCCTCTCATGTGCTCTCTCTCTCGTTCTCTCGGTCTCAAATAAATAAATAAATAAAATCTTTAAAAAAAGAAAAAGAATAAGTAAAATTAGATTATCACCAAGAAATGTAGGGATGTGGGGCGCCTGGGTGGCTCAGTCGTTAAGCGTCTGCCTTCGGCTCGGGTCATGATCCCAGGGTCCTGGGATCGAGCCCCGCATCAGGCTCCCTGCTCAGTGGGAAGCCTGCTTCTCCCTCTCCCCCTGCTTGTGTTCCTTCTTTCGCTGTCTCTCTCTCTGTCAAATAAATAAAATCTTAAAAAAGAAAAAGAAATGTAGGGATGTTTCCCTTTGTTATTAAACTCTCATGCTCAAATTCAGTATTTCTAGCGTCTATGAAGTATTTCATAGTACTGCGTGAAAACCTTATTTTTTCTCTCTAGGACTTATTAAACTGGTTTCAAAGCACAGAGCTCAAGTAATTTACACCAGAAACACCAAGGGTGGAGATGCCCCAGCTGCTGGTGAAGATGCATGAACAAGGTAAACAAGAACCCAGGGGCCCACAGAGTAGAAAGTATACATCCCACTTACATAAGGCTCTGCAATTCTGATTCTTTTATTTTTATTTTTTGCAGATCCTACCAACTGTACATTTTGGAAAATAAAACTTTATTAAATCAAATAAGCGGGTATGTCTCTTTCCTAGGAAAAGTAGTTAACAGAAAATAATAGGTATGGGTTTGTTGACTAGTTGTTACGCCTTATAGTGGTTGGAAAAGTTATCAGGAAACAATTGGCTTTTTTTCTTTATGTGACTGTTTGTTCCTTGCTGCAGCTTCCGTTTTGAATTGATGTCTGAAAGGAAATGAAGGGTTAGCAGGATGAAGGCTGACCTCTCCAAAGGGGTAGTGGTTTGGAGTCCTGGCACTGTAGGTGTACCTGGATTGCCAGCGGCGTCCGTTATTCCAGACCCGGCCAAAAGAGGGCAGCCAGCCTACGCTGGTGCTGGAGCTGTGATCAAAGTTGGCCCCAACTCTGTCTGGGGGGAGTTTCTTCAATTTCTGTTTTTCCTCTACAAAGAAGTAAACTTTTTAAACAGTTTTGAGTAGGAAAATTTTAGAGAATCCATTCTTGAATTTGTTTACTTACTTTCTTTAATAAATTCTTCATAGGATGGTCCTATTTGTTGGTTTACAGAGCTGTGTTCCTCATCCTGGACCATCCAGGGAGGTGTAGCACCTGGAAAAGACCCATTAAGCAGGAATGAAGGCACTCTTCCAAGTTTCAGGCTACTGTGAAACATGCCCTAGCTATAAACTCTTACCTAATTGACAACTGGAAATGTTCAAAAGCAAAACCCAGGAATTCTGGACCATGGGAAGTTGAGGGCCCTGGGCTAATTTAAAGCAACATTATCTTAATGTGTGATATGCTGTACTGGTATTTAACAGCTTTGTTGACGCATAACTGACCTGCAACTGCACACATGTAAAGTGTATAACTCGAAAAGCTTTTGAGTGAAACCATCACAATCAAGATACTAAACATCACCACTATGTATCCTTCTGCCCCTTTAAAGTACTTCCTGCACCTCTCTGTACCTTTTCCCAGCCCCAGGCAACCATGGATATGCTTCTGTTAATCTAATTTGCATTTGCTGGTATGTACTTTTTTAGGTCTGGCTTCTAATAGTTGAGATTTAGCTATGCTGCACTTAACAGTAGTTACTTCTTTGTTGAGCACTGCTCTGTTCCTTCGTTGAGGCATATTTGGATTGTTTTCAGTTTCAGTTTGAGGGTACTGCAACTAAAGCTGTGACCATCTGGTGTGCAAGCCTTTGTGCAGACATGTTTGCTTTTCTCCTGCAGTGTCTGGATCATAATGGTGGGTGTGTGTTTAGCTTCCTAAATCCCTGAACTGTTTCTCCAATTGGTTCTGCCATTTTACATTCCCACCAGCAGTTTATGAATGTTTCTTCACGTACACAGTCTTTAATTTTAGCCACTCTGATGAACATCTTTTTATATGCCTCTACTGAGTTTTGAGAGTTCTTTATATATTCAAGATACAGGTCCTTGATCAGATAGCACTTTATCATAATCAACTTTATTCTTTAAAAAAGTAATTGGGGTGCCTGAGGGGCATAGTCGGTTCAGTGTCCGTCTTTAAGAGATTTATTTCAGAGCGGGGGGAGGGGGGCAAAAGAAGGGAGAGAGAATCTTAAGCAGACTCCGTGCTGAGCTTGGAGCCTGTTGTGGGGCTCAATCTCACGACCCCCAGATCAGACCTGAGCTGAAACCCAAGAGTTGAACGCTGAACTGACTGTGCCACCCAGGTGCCCCTAAAATAAATACTTAAAATAATTACCTCTTACCATCTGAGAAACACTGCCCTGGGCCTTACCTGAGTGGATGTTACCAATTCCTGGTGTATCCTGTAGTTGGAAATGGGGGAGGGGGGAGAAATCCCAGATAAGAAACTGATGACACTATGTTCCTAGCTAGAAAAAGGATAAGCCACAGCGGGGGGGTGGAAGCACCACAGTGGTGTTCTGTGCCTTGGCTGGTGTTAAATTTTAAGAGCACAGATAACTGAAAGAGTCCTGTCCCTCAAAAGACTCACGGTCTCAGTAATGAAGATGTCCAAAAACAGAGTGCCTACTAGGTGCCACGTAAGCAAAACCCTTTCCTCATAGGGCAGTATGTATCGTAGGGGAAGAGATTTAAGCATAAATTTACACAGATTACATTTACAGCTTTTTACATGGTCCCATGTACATTTACAACAGGCGACCTGTTCACATAAGCCTTCCATGAAAAGGTGACCTTTGAGCTAGGCTGAAGAAAGGCCTATTATTTAAGGCAATGGCAAGGACACGTGCAAAAAACACAAGACAGTATGACTGGAGTATACAGGACATCGGGTGAGGCAGTCACTTTCTGTGTTCAGGACAGGATTGCAGGGGGGATAGAAACTTCCAGAAAAGTGATGGAGGACATCTAGCCAGGAGGTAAAATAGGCCTACTCATTGACAGGATGTAGGAGATGAAAGAGGAGGAAATAACTCCACAGTTGGGGAAATCTAGGGATGGTAGGGGTTAGCCTCAGGTGCCTGTGGGATATTTACAAATGTCCTAAATTGAGCAGGAACTGGGGGTTCTGCAGAGGATGAGCTGTAGGAGTTGGCACTCCTTAGTGGCAGTGGGGGCAACGGGCAGATGTGATCACTGGAGGGTGAGGAAAGAAGTCTGAGAAAACACTGGAGCGGTGCAGCAAGACACAAGAGCCCAATGGCCAGAATAGGTACAAAACCCAGGAGATGAGTGTCCTGGGAATTGAGGGGGCACTGGCCCTTCCTAAATGGCTTATCCATTGTACCTGATGGCCAATGAATGTCAAAGGTTGTCCTGTCTCCATCCAGTCAAGTGCTGGGGCGGGTGGCAGGTCCAAGTACGAAGGCTGCTGTGAGGTGGAAGCCACTAGACTGAAAAAGACAAGCAGGAGCCAGGCTGGCAGATGAGGTCCTTGAACCATGAGGATAGCAGAGATGAACTTTTCCCATTTTCCAGCCAAAAAGTTACAGAATGCTCTAACAGGCCAAACTCTCAAGAGATTCCTTAACAATTTTACCTGTTAGTCCCTTTCCAGCTTCCAAATGCTGAAGAGCCTTCTTCTGGGTCTGGCACTGCCTGAGGCTGAGTTTGATTCAGGAAAAATAAATGTGTCTTGGATGCTTAAGAGTCTGCCTAGGCCATGCTCCCACCCTCCAGTAGGAAACAAACTGGTATACTGGCCTATGGTACTGCCCATCTTGCAAACTTCCCTCCCTCCCAGCTCTGCCCACATGGCCACTGACAAGGCCTGCCCCCTGGCAGACAGGTAAGGGAATTCAAGCCGAGCAGATGAAGCATGGAGTCCATGAGTTCTTTTAGAAGAGCTGGTAGGTGAAATGCTGGACCTGGGAGAACCAGGGATCAAGTGGATTTGGATACTGCTCTGGCTCCTCCGAGGGACACCAACCTCTAAGACGGACCGAACCAGCTCCTGCCGGCTTTGCTCCACCTCACGGATCTGAGCTGCCATCTGTGAGGGAGAGGCTGCTTAGCTACGCACAAGGTCATGGGGCTGGGTCCTTCAGTGGCCTTTTAACTCACCTCTTTGATCACCTCATCTTCCTTTTCCTCATAGGTATCCAAACCTTTCACCATGGATTTCTTGAATCTAAAAAGAAGGGCAAGTCAGCCAAGAACCCCAGTCCCTGCCAGTTATGAAAACATCTTCAAAAGATCATTTTTTCTTCAAATTTTGGATAATTTCAAAATCAAAATAGAATAAACACCCATGTACCTTTCACCCAGATTCACTGTTAACATTCTGCCATACTGGCTCTTCACTACTATGCACACATTTCCTTTTTGCCAAATCAGAAATGGGCTTTAGAACATCATGAGACTTACACTTGTTTTATCCTACAATACACACAGAAAGGTATCAGAAAAATACTAATACTACCATCGACAAAACTACTAAGCAAAGCGCAGGATTCCTCCGCAGTACTTTAGTCCTTGGAAAATATCCTAAGGGTATACAGTCAGAATTGTGTGTTCAAGTTACTTGAATTCTTACTCTTTTGTGATTGTTATCAATTTGACATATAGCTACGATAATTTGTCATTGTTTGCAATCAGTTTTAGGATTTTTTTCCTGGTAAAACACACGTAGGGGAATGGCTCTACCACAGTGCCCTGGCAGCCTTGCACCTATTTGGCCAAAGCCTAGAACCCCAGCATCAGAATCCTGGCTGAGCACCTGTGTGATGCTCCTGGAACACAAGAGGAAAGGAGCTGAAGGAAGTGGAAAGGAGCTGCTGTGGGGCCATCTCCCACTTGCCTCCTTGTCTCCCCCCCACACACACCCCGGCTGTCATGAGAGTTTCTTATCCCCTCCCAGGTTCCAATGTAGTATGCAGCTTTCTGCCCACCGCTCTCAGATTAGAGCTGCAGGCCACACTGGGCTCCCCAGAAGCAGGGTGTCACATTGCAGTTAGCTAGCCCTTTTTGTTTCAGAGTGGTCCTTTTTGGTGGGTGGGACAAGGACCTGGGAAGCTGGCACTTCAGGTTTATTCTCTTTGCTATGTAAGTAATAACCTGTCTAAATCTAAAAGTGGCTTGTGGTACCTTTACCAAATCAGTCAGACTTGGCTTTGCCTTGTGCGTGTGAGCTTTAAATTTATAAGGTTCAAAAGTCAAAACTGGGGCACCTGGGTGGCTCAGTTGGTTAAGTGCCTTCGGCTCAGGTCATGATCCCAGCACATGCTAGGATCGAGCCTGGTGTCAGGCTCCCTGCTCAGCAGGGAGTCTGCTTCTCCCTCTCCCTCTGCCACTCCCCCTGCTTGTGCTAGCTTTCTCTCTCTATATATAAATAAAACCTTAAAAAAAAAAAAAACTAATAAAAAGCTCAAAGAGTCCATCCTCATAATTCTCAATTACGACTTTTTCTGCTGAACTATTCTTTATTCCCACCACACACTATTTGGAGCTGGGCCAGGGTGTAAGGAGTGAGTGCTTTTTGGCCTCAGTTCCCCATTTCCCACCCAGTCTGAACCACAGATTTGAAGACAAGGTAGTAGGATTTGGGCATTTCTCAGCATTCCCTCATTCTCCACACTGAGTAGGAAACAATAATAGATGTCATGAGCTTTTCTGTAATTTTGGTTCCGGGATCCCCTTGGGTTCCACTCCCCATAATCTCAATATTGTCCCAATAAAAGTAGTGTGAGGCTGTGTCCTTTTCCTGAAGCAGTCAGCACTCACGCCCACTCTGTGCTGACCAGCTTACTGCACTCCAGTTTCTCAGGGTCCTCTAGAGGCTAGTTAAAATAGAGTCTAAAACTTCCAAGTGGGCACTGGGTGAGTACCAGTTGCTTGCACACACTATAAAAAGCCTCTTTTACTCCTAAAGGACCTTAATATTCTCTGTATCACACATTTAAATAATCGATTATAGACAACTTATATTATATACAGTTCTCTATTTGCTAAATGCATTGTAAATCCCATCCCCCAACTAGATACAAACCTTTAAAGGACTGTGTCATAGTTCTTTTGTGTCCAGAATATAGTGCCTAGAATAATGAGTGCTATGAAGACAACAGATACTTAAGAAGGCCCTACTGAACTTTCCAATTAGCGAAAGCTCCAGTACCTGACACAGACCCAGAGAAGCCCCATTCTGTTATTTCATCTCTCATAATCAGTGACTTACCGTGTATAGTCCTGGGGGGAGATCAGAAACTTCTCTTTCATTTGGAACTCAGCCTTGTTCTCCCACCAGAATCTGTTGGTTGCTTTCTTGTGCTCTGGGCTGAGAATGAACGGATAATCTCAATGACAGATTACAGAATATTCCTCAGACATCTAGGCATTAGATAAGTAATGCACACTGACATCTGGGTTTCTGCCTCTGGGCAAGGCTGAGCGAATACTGTTACTAGTCTTCCAGATGTCCAGTCTCCCTCTTCCAATAAAAACGGGAGAATCTGAGAGCAGATGATGGGAGGTAACCGTGAGCCAGCCGCCCAGCCGCTCCACTACCACCCGGACCATGGCAGCCCTAAGCCCTCCACCCCTCAAGGATGCCATGCCTGTAAGCTGACTCGACCCACCCAAACCACAAAAGCGTTCCTCCTCTCACTCACCCCAACCCCCCCCCCACACACACACACCAGTATGCGAAAGTGCTGGATGAGGCTCCCAGGCCCGATCTCACCTGGCCAGATGCTCCAGCAGCCCCCCGTGCAGCACGGTCAGGTCTCCGTGGCTCAGGTGTTTCCGCACCTCACAGCCGCAGCACGGGCACCAGCAGCGCCGCTCGTGCTCGGGCACGTAGCGCTCCACCTGAGCGGCGCGGGTGGCCTTGCGGGCGGCCTCTACCTGCGGCGGAGAGGGTACCCGCTGGAACCCCCACGTCCCACCCTCGCGCCCTCCCTGCACTGCCGGCATCCCCCACCCCAGGCCGTCCGCGACCCCTTCCCGCCTCCCGGCCGCACCTGGGGCAGGAGCCGCTCCAAAGCCGCCTTCAGCTGCCGCTGGTGCTTGCGACTGTAGACGTGTCCGCGACCACAGAAGAAGGTCTGGCGGCACAGGGGGCAACGCTGCGCCGGCGCCATGGGCCCGGGACTGGGTGTCCGCGACGCGCAGCGGCTCTTTCGCCATCCGGTGACCCCTGACCCCTCGGGGGCGGGGCGAACCCAGCGGTCCCCGCGGCCCCCAGCGGCGGGCAGGAGCCACTGCAGACCCATCTGCGGCTGCGCGAGTCCCTCAGGGCTCTCTGCAGACGTGCGCAGCCAGCCGTCACCGCGCTTCCCAGATGCTGTCTACCGAAAGCGGCAGCACCGCTGTGCGCATGCGCGGGAAGGAGCGCGCGCCACACTTAGGTGCCGCTGCAGGACCACAAGCCGCACGCATGTCGGGGCATTGACATGGACCCGCATCAGACAGTGGAACAGATTGTAATAGTATTGTAGGGTGCTCACTGTGTCTAGAGAGAGCTTCACATTAACTGCCTCACTTAATCCTCACAATAGCCCTACGTGGCGTACTATTATTGCCGGTATTTTACAGATGGGGAAACTGAGGCACGGGGCGGCAGTAACCGTGTGGAAGTTTGCACAGGCGTGAAGCATCGTAGGCAGCACCTCTGGTGCTCTTCAGTTCCGGCTGGCGGTAAGGAACGCATGCTGCAGGCGGCCTTCATCTGAGACTGAATCACAGCCATACTCCCAGGGGATGTTCTGAGCAGTGGTTACTGCGAAGCTGTGAAGGGGAAGCTATAAAAAGGGTGCAGAGTCATTGCTGAGGGTTAATAGACATTTTTATTCTGTAAACTTGCTCATCCAGTGGAATTTTCTTTTTTTTTTTTTTAAGATTTTATTTATCCATTTCAGAGAGAGAGAGCAAGAGCAGGAACACAAGCAGAGGGAGATGGAGAAGCGGGCTCCCCGCCGAGCAGGGAGCCCGATGTGGGGCTTGATCCCAGGACCTGGAATCATGACCTGAGCCAAAGGCAGATGCTTAACGACTGAGCCACCCAGGCGCCCCATGGAATTTTCATTCTTTACAAGCTACTTTTGCTAGAATGAACAGCTTTCTGTCTATCCTGCTCCCCTAAGCCTTAGGGCCTAAGGTAAATTGCTCCCTTACACAGCTGAAATCCCCAGGCTCTGATCTCTACCCTAGAGCACCCCAAAAAAGCCCGGGGCCCAGTCCAGACCTTACTTACAGGATGTGCCTGACAAACTCACACAGAGTCACAAATTTCACTTAGATTTGTTACCAGTACTGGTGCATTAACCTGGATGGGCTACAATGTCTGTGGGTGTACATACAGTCAACTATACATAATTCAGGCCCAGAAAGTAGCCAGACTCCCCTTCAGATCTTGACCTCCTCTTGGAGCTTCCCAGTAGACTCAGGCCTCTGTCAGATGTGACTCATTTTGAAGATCCCCCAACACTCAATTCCTTGACCTCCCATCATTTCCCTGGCAGGGTCAATCCTAGACCTTGTCTGCCCAAAATTGCTCCTTCTCTAAATTCAAACTCTGAAGTTGTATTCTGACCACCATCTTCCATCCTCCCATGTGGCCTTAGTTTCCATCTTGTCTTTAACTGCAGGAAGACCTCCAGTCTTGAAGATGAGTACTCTTACCCATGCACTCAGAAAATTATTCAGCATCTACCAGCTGCTTTGTTCTAGGTTCTCAAAGTGTGGCCTTCAGGTCAGCAGCATCAGCGTCTGGAAGCTTATTAGAAATGCAAATTCTGGGCGCCTGGGTGGCTCAGTTGGTTAAGCGACTGCCTTCGGCTCAGGTCATGATCCTGGAGTCCCGGGATCGAGTCCCGCATCGGGCTCCCTGCTCGGCGGGGAGTCTGCTTCTCCCTCTGACCCTCCTCCCTCTCATGCTCTCTCTATCTCATTCTCTCTCTCTCAAATAAATAAATAAAATCTTTAAAAAAAAAAAAGAAATGCAAATTCTTGGGCCCCACCACAGACCTACTGAATCAGAAACTCTAGAGTGGGGCCCAGTAATCTATGGTTTAATGAGCCCTTCAGGTGATTCTAATGCTCAATCAAGTTTGAAAATTAGTGGTCTAGGTCTTAGGTCCTCTTGGCTTCGCTAGATCCCAACATCGTTCCCACTACGCTCTCATGGCAACCTACACTTCACTTGACCTTCCCAGACCTCTCATTTTATCAAACCCCAAATGCAGATCAACACAGCCATCTGTTTCCCTCCTTTGTTCCCAAGCTGCTTAGAGTAGTCTACACTGCTTCAACTTCTACTAACTTCTTAGCCCTCTGCAATTTTGCTTTTGAAACTGTTTCCCTAAAGTTCTCCACCACGGAGTGTTCATTCAGTTGCAACTGAACTTGACTTGTGTGAAATGGAACTCAACATCTTCCGCTTGAGAACATCCCCTATTTTCATCCTCCCAGGGAATACCACCAAGCTAAAGCCTGGAGTTTTTGGGAGAGTTATCTTTGACACCTGCTTTTACTCAGTCCGCATATCCACCCTGTTCAAGTTGTCTTACTGGATTTCTGAGACGTTTAAGGTCTGTTCTATACTCTTTATACTCCTAGAGCAAACCTTGCCTCAGTTCCCTTGCTCTTTTGCTTAGATTCACGTAAAATTTTTCTAACTGGTTTCCAAGTGTGTGGTCTATGTCAGCTCCATTTATCCTCCAGACTCCTCACTGAGCAGAGCCTAACTTGAGGCTTGACACGGGGGCTGGATCCCATGACCCTGAGATCATGACCTGAGTCGAAAACAAGACTGGGTCACTTAACAGACTGTGCCACCCAGGCGCCCCAGACTCTTGATCTTGGGGTCATGAGTTCAAGCACCATGTGTGTAGATTGTACTTAAAATAATAAAATGTTAAAAAAAAAACCTAAAAGGTTTTCTATGCTTAGACATCACATTTATATATATGAACATAATTTCTGTCACATTTGTAGTCATATCCAACATATTATTTTGCTGGAGTTTTTTTCTCCTCAGAATGTGTTGTGGGTGGGGCGCCTGGGTGGCTCAGTCGTTAAGCGTCTGCCTTCGGCTCAGGTCATGATCCCAGGGTCCTGGGATCGAGCCCCGCATCAGGCTCCCTGCTCCGCAGGAAGCCTGCTTCTTCCTCTCCCATTCCCCCTGCTTGTGTTCCCTCTCTAGCTGTGTCTCTGTCCAATAAATAAATAAAATCTTTAAAAACAAAACAAAAAAGAATGTGTTGTGGGTATCTATGTTAGCACATAGAACATAAATACTATCTATATCCCGATGACTCTCGGATGTATTTACATCTTCAGCTCAGACTTGTCTTCTGAACCCCAGACTTATAACAGTTATCTGTTATAACTGCCCTGATGTCTCACAGATTCTAAAGATTTTATTTATTTATGAGAGAGAGAGAGCACAAGCAGGGGAAGTGGCAGGCAGAGGGAGTAGCAGGCTCCCCACTGAGCAAAGAGCCTGATGTGGGACTCAATCCCAGGACCCTGGGATCATGACCTGAGCCAAAGGCAGGTGCTGAATGCACTGAGCCATTCAGGCGTCTCACAGATTCTAATCAGAACTGCTCAAACATGCTCCTCCCACAGGCTTCCCCACCTCACCATTCTCCCCAATTGCTCAAACAAACAAACAAAAAATCTCAGCCTTGGGGCGCCTGGGTGGCTCAGATGGTTAAGCGTCTGCCTTCAGCTCAGGTCATGATCCCAGGATCCTGGGATCGAGCCCCACATCGGGCTCCTGGCTCAGCCGGGAGTCTGCTTCTCCTTCTCCCTCTGCCTCTCCCACTGCTCATGCTCTCTCTCTATCTCTGTGTCTCAAATGAATAAATAAAATCTTAAAAAAAAAAAAAAATCTCAGCCTCACTTCACCTGCGTCCAATCAGTCCTATTGACTTATTGATGCTGCCTCCAATCTACATCTCAAATCAGCCTGCTTCTCTCTCGTTCTCTGGCTGCTGCCCTAGTCCACCTGGACTACTGCATCACCTCCTAACAAGTCCTGTTGCTTCCATGTGTGCCCTCCTAGCAGCCACTGCCAATGAGTGGCTAAGTAGAATTTAAAAAATAAGGGGCACCTGGCTAGCTCAGTCTGAAGAACATGAGACAGCTTGATCTCGGGGTCGTAAGTTCGAGCCCCATGTTGGGTGTAGGGATTACTTAAATAAAACTTAAAAATAAATAAAATCAGCTTCTGTTACTTTCACTATACTTGAGAAAAAAAATGTAAATCCCTTATCATAACCTAGAAAGGCCCACATGGCCTGGTCCCTGCCTCCCTCCCCAATCTCACCTTGGGTCTTTCTCCCCTAGCTTACTATATTCTGTCCTCTGTGGCCTTATCCCCATTCCCTCAATAGGCCCAGGTGAGGAGGTCCCTCCCTCCCAGGCTTTGTCCACTTTGTTCCCTCTACAAAACACTTTTACTCCCCATTCTACAGCCTGGATACTCATTATCCAGGTCTCAGCTAAAATCTCTTACAAAGAACTTCTCTGGGACGCCTGGGTGGCTCAGTCATTAAGTGTCTGCCTTCGGCTTGGGTCATGGTCCCGGGGTCCTGGGATCAAGCCCCAGGTCGGACTCCCTGGTTAGCGGGGAGCCTGCTTCTCCCTCTCCCACTCCCCCTGCTTGTGTTCCCTCTCTCGCTGTCTCTGTCAATTAAATAAATTAAAAAATCTAAAAACACAAAACAAATAATGGTTGCATAAGTGAAAAAAAAGGAGCCGAGGGTAGGAGTAGAATATGCTATTAGAGGGCAAAAGAGGCAAAGGCAGGTTTCTCTCAGGGCCGCTTTTTCCACAAAGACTGTATTGTTTTGTTCTTTACTTCTGACCTGTTACCTTTGGGATCCACTTGCAACTCAGACCAGACATGGACAGGAATGTAGACAGGGATAAGGATGTGCACAGGAGGTGGACAAATTGAGGCCAGACCAGATGGAACTAGAGCTGAGGAGTTGGGACCCTGTCCTTCTTCCTGGGAGCTAGCTAGACCTGAGTGGTGGTGGGGGCGGTGGGCGTGGGGGGGCTCTGGCTGCACAGTGCTGGGTGGGCCCAGAGGGAAGGACATGAACGACCTGGTCCCTCTACCCACTCCCCCATATCACAGAGAGATCAGCATCCAGAGGGTCTGGGAGGAGAGAATCACAAAGCACCTGCAAGTGGATTAGGGAAAGGCCGCTCTCGTCTTGCTCCAACTGGGCACCTGCACATGTCTGTGCTGTCTTTTCCTTGGAACTGGTCACTTTTTCTTCCCATCCCCTCACTGCTCCCCAGCCTGCCCCTCTGCCTCCTCGGAGCATCAGCAGCACCCCACAGAGCCCGGCTGGCTTTGGGCACTTCCGGACAAGTAGTGGCTGTTCTTTTCTAGACCTGGGAAAAAGACCCAGTGCTAACTCCTCCTGTGAGAAGCCTTCCCTAGCTCCTCCAGACAGAGCTGATTGTTCTCTTCTCTGTGCTTCCAGAGAATATGGAATGTGCCTCTTAGAGAAGTTACTAGTGACAAATCATAGCAAACATTGCGTTCTTACTACCTAAAAAGCCCCACGCTAGGCTTTGTGGGGCTGGACATAAATGTGCATTGTCCTCACTGGTTGCTGATGTCGTTGTGGGTGAGCCCCTCTGGGCAGGGGCTATATTTTATCTGTGCTTGGTAGTGGTTCTCTGCCCCACCAGCCTTAATGCCCTAGGAATAGAGCAAACGATTTGTAAGACTGTCTTTACCATCTTGGGGTGCCTGGGTGACGCAGTCGGTTGAGTGTCTGACTTGGTTTCAGCTCAGGTCGTGGTCTCAGGTTCGTGGGATTCAGCCCATGACAGGCCCTGTGCTCAGCATGGAGTCTGCTTGAGATTCTCTCTCCCTCTCTCTCTACCCCTCCCCTCCACACACACACTCTGTCTCTCAAATAAATACATAAATCTTTAAAAAAAAGACTGTCTTTACCATCTTGAATCTTACTGATAAAATAACTTACCAACACATGTAATTTTAAAAAGGTCGATATAACACTTTAACTGTAATATAACAGAAAAATAAAGGGAGAGAAATTTATGAAATAAAGTGTATTTCAGTGGATAAACTAGACTTGAGAATATGAGATGGTTGGAAATTTGCACATACCTATGGTGAGAAGAGCTTAGATTTAAGAGAGGATACTCGAATGACTATTGAAAATACTTTTTCTTTATATTGGCTGTCCTGATATGACTATTTGTCCGTGTAGCATCCCTGAGAGAACAACAGATACAGACACAGACTCATACAGCCGTGTGGTGTCGCTGACTTAAAAATTAGAGCAGCTTTGCTGTCAGTGAAGTGATTTTCTGAAGTGGCAAACAACTCTTGGTAAACTTCCTAACCAAAAAAAAAGGCACAATTATTCTTCATTTTACAGAACAGTTGCATTCCTGAAAAGTTCAGTATATCTTAAAATGATGCAACAAATACTTTCTGCTTAGGTGTAATACCAAGTTAGGTTCCTGGCTGAACTCCTTGTCTATGGCCCCAGGTATAAGGGTCAGTTCTTCAAGGTCAAAGGCTGCCTTCAGCATGGAGGATATCCGAAGCCCTGGGTTCTGAGGGTGGAGCTGTGTTTCCAGGCAGGACTGGGCTCGGGGGGTGGGCTAGGGGGAGAGCAGGAGAGGGAATGAGAGGCCAAGGGGAAATTCAGTATTGTCTTCAAGCACTGTCTGAATGCCTGGGGCATCTGGATGCAGCTTTAAACCTTGTTCTTTCTCCCTCAGCCCACGGGGCTTCTCCATATTCCCCTCGGACCTGAGGCTGGCACCTGGCCCTGCCCTGGACACCAGCTCCTGCCACCAGGAAAGCGCCAGCAGTCCGGCTGGGATCTGAAGCCCTGAGAACTCTGAATCCGCTGGTGCTCTGGCTTCTCCCGAGGGTGTGGTGGAGACAAACAGCAAGGGGGATGTGTCCGCATCTTGGCTCTAAGTTCCCACCCTTTGCTCAAAATGGTTACATGGAGAGGAGAATGAGGCTCGAACCTGACTATCCCCTTTTCCAAAATAGCTCTTTCCTCTCGCCCTTCTCACTGCTCCTTCTTGGCCTGCTCGGAGGGTCTGTCTCTCCTTCAACTGCCCCACAATTGATGTCTTTCCTTAGGCTGCTTCCCACTGTTCCCAGTTGATTACATCCCCTCCTGTGAGTGGCGGGCTGCTATGAGCTAGCATCTCCCAAGATTATTCTCATAATCCAGAAAAATGGGAGTGGCTCCAGGATCCTGAAGGGAGTGCAGTATTTTCTTCCTTTGAGGAAAGAAGAGCATGGGCTCCCTTTGCGGCACGCCAGGCCAATGGTGTCCATTTCCAGCCTCAGAGCTGACCCCCGCCCCCCGCCCCATCCCCATCCTCAGAAACCACACCCACACACACCCACACACACCCACACACACACACACACACCAGGCTGCTGCAGGTAACTTTAATAAGGGATGGGCTGACTCCTGCTTCTTGGATTTAAAGGTCAAAGAGGAAGGGCATCACATCTGTAAGAAAAAAAGAGTCAACGGAATCTATCTGCCCTCTGCAGCTGCTGTTCCCTCAGCCCGGACCATCTCACAGCAGATGATCTACTTCTTCTCCCTCAAGGCCCAAGTGCCACCAGGTCTCCAGAAAAAGGAAAAGCCTCCTTTGCACATGACCGCTCATACCATGCTTCTCTCGCAGCGTGGCCACCATTTCCCCAGGCTGCGGGCTGTGAGGCCAACTGCACCTCAGTGGTTTTTCCGTCCACCCCCTGGACCTCAAGGCCATGGCTGTGGGGGTGGGGTCCCACCTCAGGCAGGCACCACGCCAGGGTCTCGGGCCACTGCCATGCCCCCCCCCCCCGCCCACGGCGCGACCCAGCCTCCCTCCTGGCACACTCAGCCTCGAGTCAGGATGGCCGGGTCCCCTCCCCCGGGCCCCTCGCGTGACAGGGCCTCTCACCTGGCTGGCTCATGCACTGCTGGATACTTTCCAGACGCGTGGAGGCCAGGGCGCGGGCCTCCTCTGCAAAGCGGCGGTGTCCCTCCTTGGTCAACTTCCAGAGGCAGGAGCGGGGCCGCACGCTGGCCCCAACCTGCATGCTGACCGGGACTTTCTCAAAGCTGTCTCGGAAACAGAGATTGTGACGGACAGTATTCTTCCAGCCTTCCGGGGCCGTCCGGAAAAAGGGGAAATGTTGTCTGTGGACAGGGAGGAATGGTCAGGAAAGGCACAGTTTCTTTGGGGGAGGCCCTATCTTGACGCTCTTGTTCTCCCCCAGGGCCCAGGAGCCCCGGCCCCTCTCTCACGGTGGAGAATGGCAAGCTGGCCCAGAAGAACGGCTCTTTGCTCATGGAACCCGTGGCAAAACCCCGCCTGGTGCGTTGCTTGTGCAAACCCTCATCTTTTAAACCCAGTTTATTGTTCCCATTCCCGGGCTCGTTTTCCTCCTTCCCTCTGAGGGCTCAGGACTGTGACTTGCGACGCGAACAGAGCAGAATCAGGCTAACCAACTCCTGCAAGAGGAATCCTGGTCAAGGAAGGACACCACTTGTGGACCAACATTCTGAGGCTCTCCTGCTAGAGGGAAAAGGTCGGAGAAGCTCCTCACACCCATGTGCACATGACTCTCAGAGCTAAATGTAAATCCCTTCTCAACTGGGCACCCCTGGCCCCTGGGGGTGCGGGGAGCTGTGGCCGGCAGTCTAGCCCAAAGGGAAAGCATGTGAGAAACTGCTGGGGAAACCAGACTTTCCACTGGAAAATCCTGACAGGGACGATGGGAGAATTTCTGACCCAGGTGAATTTATGTTTTAAAGAACTAAGATACGGGTGCCTGGGTGGCTCAGATGGTTAAGTGTCTGCCTTCGGCTCAGGTCATGATCCCAGAGTCCTGGGATCGAGTCCCGCATCCGGCTCCCTGCTAGGCGGGGAGCCTGCTTCTCCCTCTGCCTCTGCCTCTGCGTCTCTCTCTCTCTCTCTCTCTCTCTCTCTGACTCTCATGAATAAATAAATAAAATAAAAAAAAAAAAAAAAAGAACTAAGATACAGGGGCGCCTGGGTGGCTCAGTCATTAAGAGTCTGCCTTCGGGGCGCCTGGGTGGCTCAGTTGGTTAAGCGACTGCCTTCGGCTCAGGTCATGATCCCAGGGTCCTGGGATCGAGTCTCGCATCAGGCTCCCGGCTCAGCAGGAAGCCTGCTTCTCCCTCTCCCACTCCCCCTGCTTGTGTTCCTGCTCTCGCTGTCTCTGTCTCTGTCAAATAAATAAATAAAATCTTAAAAAAAAAAAAAAAGAGTCTGCCTTCGGCTCAGGTCATGATCCCAGGGTCCTGGGATGGAGCCTCGCATCGGGCCCCATGCTCGGCGGGAAGCCTGCTTCTCCCTCTCCCTCTGCTGCTCCCCCTGCTTGTGCTCTCTTTCTCTCTCAAATAAATAAAATCTTAAAACGGTTGGATTTTTTTAGATGTGGAAGGGAGTGGACGTGGATATCTTCCGGCACACAGGATATGTGGACACACATGTGGGGACACCCCGGAAGCAGCGCCTGGGAAAGGAGGCCTGGAACACACTTATCCTTTCAGACCCACATGGTAAACCAAGGCAGCAGCCCAGGGCCACGGGCAGACTGGCCCTGGCCCCCTCCCCTCCCCCTCCTCACAGGGCCCCCCCGGTGGCACATACCGAGTGAAACTGTAGATCTGTTGCACGTTGAGGCCACAGGGGGAACTGTTTCTTAATGCCAGTGCAATTAGGTGGAAGTAATTGAGGGGGGGCCGGGACCAGAGCCTCCCGTCCTGGCTGTTGGCTTGCCGGAGCCTCCGACTCTGGAGGGGGGCCCTTTTGTGAGGGGACGGGAGAGCCACAGAGCAGCTGTCATCCTGGTCCTCAGCCTCCTCCTCTTCTGTGAGCTAGAGGAGCACAGAGTAGGAACTGGTCCTGACTCCACCGCCTCTACTCCATGGGGTGCGGTGGCAGGGACGGGAGGGGGGGGTTGGGGCCACCACCTGGGCTTCTCCCCAACCCAAGGGCGCACGCCTAATTTCTGAACCCATTCACCCTTGGTTAGCCCCAAGCAAACAGCCCTGCCTACAGCCCAAGTCCAGTCCACAGGCCCAGAAATTCCTACCTCCCAGGGGCTGGGGGAAGAGGCAAATGGCTTCCGCTTCCGAGGGGGAGACTGCTCGCTGGAGGAAGGCAGCGACCCTGACCCCGGCACTGTGGCCTCCGAGGAGCAGTTGGCGAAGTCTTCCTCTTGTGGGGGCAGCTGAGGGGAGGGGAGCGTGCTTGGCAGATCCTCCCACTTACGAGGTTCTGGGACCTCCAGCTTTCCAGGGGGAAACACGATGTTGGGGTTTACCCACATCCACAGGTTGGGCTCAAGGGCTGGGCCTGTGTGGAGAGAAAGGAGGTTGTGCGCTCACTGGCTGGCGGCGGGGGGGTGGGGGGGTGGCGCTGGGCCGCACGGCCATGCCGGAGAACCCACTCCCCCCTACTCACCATCACCATCATTATCAGGGCTGGCTGTTTTCTCCACGGGTACTTTTGGTGGCTCAACTATTCGGAGTCTATATCTGGCAACTGACAAAAAGAAAGTTAGAAGAGGGTCAAAACGTCCTAGGATTTCCACTGTGGCCCCAGGATCCTGGGCCTGGAAGTTTCTCTGAGAGATGGCTGTGGGCCCGCCCCAGGGTGTTAGGACACCATATTTGACCTCTCTGACCTTCTCATTCTCCTCACTCCACACACACTGTCCCCTGAGCGATTTCATGAATGCCTGTGACTGGGACTTCAGCCACCATCTATCAACTCAGGGCTTCCAAATCTTTACCTCTAGCCCAGACTTCTCTGCTTGCCCGTAAATAGAACTGCCTATGGGAGGTCTCTACTATGTAGGCACTTCGAACTCAACATTTCTAAAACTAAACTCCATCTTCCTGCTCTACCTCCTGTATTCCTTGTTTCGGCAAGTGGCACCACCACCTAACCAGTCCTTCAGGCCAGAAACATGCAAATGTTCTTGACTTCTTAACTCTTCTCTTTCCAGTCTAGCTACACCCACTCAATCCCCAACTCCAGCCATAACCCGGACGGCGTTTATCTGCTTTTCTCTAACTTAATCCTGTTGCAGTGGGAGCATCTTCCCAAAATATCAATCCAATCTTGTCACTCTTCTGCTTAAAAACTTTCTGATGGCTTTCCATGAGGGCCAAACTGAAGTTCCTTGAGATAGTCTACAAGGCCCTGGCTCCTCATCAGTGTTGTCATTCCTCCCAGGCTCTCTCTACATCTCCAACACACCACACTCTAGATCCCAGGCCTTCCCACAAGCCGTTGTCTTTGCCAGAAACACTCTTCCCTTTTCCTGCTGCCCTAGTTAATTGCTAGGCACCCATCACATTTCTGGGTTTTTTTTAAAGATTTATTCGAGAGAGAGGGAGTGTGAGTGAGTGGGGGGAGGGGCAGAGAGAGAAGGAAAGAGAATCTCAAGCAGACTCCCCGCTGAGCACTGAGCCTGATGTGGGGCTCAATGCCTCGACCCATGAGATCATGATCTGAGCCAAAATCACAAGTTGGGTGCTCAACCGACTGAGCCACCCAGGTACCCCCATCATGTTTCTGTTTATTTATTTTTTTTTAAGATTTTATTTATAGGGGCGCCTGGGTGGCTCAGTCATTAAGTGTCTGCCTTCTGCTCAGGTCATGATCCCGGGTTCCTGGGATCAGGCCCCATATCGGGCTCTGTGCTCCACGGGAAGCCTGCTTCTCCCTCTCCCACTTCCCCTGCTTGTGCTCCCTCTCTCACTGTGTCCCTCTCTGTCAAATAAATAAATAAAATCTTTTTTTTTTTTTTTTTAAGATGCCTGGCACATGGGAGGAGCTCAGTTTAACTGGATGAATGAATTTATAGCGGGCTAAGAGTATTTCAAGTGTGTATTAGAGCTATCTGCTCGGCACTATGCTGGCTCCTTGGGATTAGGGGGAACTATTTCCACCCCCTCCATGGGCCCCATGAGTGTCATCATATGGCAGTTGAATCTAGGTTTTTATCTGGAAAATGATGATACACTTTTTGGAGAACTCAGTAGTTAGAAAGGATGCCCATCACATTACTAATAATGTTCAACATATTATTTGAAAAGAAGAAAAAGTACAGGTATTTCTTTTTTTTTTTTTTTTTTAAGATTTTAGTTATTCATTTGCAAGAGAGAGAGAGAGAAAGAGTGAGCACAAGCAGGGGGAGCATCAGGCAGAGGGAGGAGCAGCCCCCCCCCGCCCCGGAGCAGGGAGCCTGATGTGGGACTTGATCCCAGGACCCTGGGATCATGACATGAGCCAAAGGCAGATATTTAACCGACTGAGCCACCCAGGCACCCTGAAAAGTGGAAGAAGTAGAAAGAGATATAAAGTTGGAAAGAAAAAGACACAACTACCATCATTTATAGAAAAAAAGAATGTTAAGATAGAAACCATACAAAATCAATATACAAATTATTAGAACCAATAAGGGCCCAGCAAGTTTGCTAGATATAAGAACAACATACTAATAAACACTGTTCCTCCACAGTAGCATGAAGAAAATATACTAATAATTAATAATAATAATAAACAATAAAAATTATGTTATTTGGTTACAGTAGCAATCAAAATTATAAATTATCTAGGAGTTAACCCATCAAAGAATGAACTAGACCTTCATGGGAAAAAGATGCAATCACTATTTAAGGACATAAAAGTTCTGAATAAATGAAGACATGATACATATTATAAAGACCCCAACTGCCCTCAAATTAATCTATACATTTTATGCAGATATCATAATACCCAAAAATTAAAATGTTCTGCATAGTAAAACCACGAAAAACAAAAAACATCACTAAACAATAAAATAAGCCAAAAAAGAAATTTTCAACTCATAAAGTTCTTAGCTCTCTTCTATATAGACAACCTTTCAGTTATTGATGTTTTAGGAGCTAACAAAGCTATAAATGGGCAAAAGATATGAATCAGTATTCACAAGGAAGGGATATCTGAATTACTAACAAGATGCTCTCAGCCTCACCAGTAATAAGAACACAATAAAATAATTAGATAACACTTTATATCAAACGGACAAGAATTATAAAAGCAGATAATACCAAGTGTTGGCAAAGATGCAGGGAAATAGAATCCTTCCTCACATTGCAGATCTGAACAGCCACTGGTGCTCCCATACTGAAGGACTGATCACTACACCTGACAGTCTACTCCTGGGTATGTCTATTCAAGTCAATACAGGAACTTTTATGCTAATCTTCCTTGTTAGGATCAGTTAGGTGTAGAGACTGATTGATTCAACAAACAAAGAAACAAACTTAAAAACAATACTTCACCCATCGTTCCAACTAACTCCCTCCCAACTAGCCTTGTATACCATGATATCACCAATCCATTGATCCACGGTTTTGGAGTATGCTTTGGTAGAGCTGCATTTATTCAGGGTTGTGGTTTGGCCAAGCAAGTGTTCCAAAGCCAGCGAGGGTCAAAGGAATTGATAGTGTTTGCAAGAGAGAATATGTTTGACCATGGGATTCCAGGTTAAAGAGGGGAGACTATCCAGGGATGGAGAACAGTGAAAGGAACAGGGTCAACAAGTTGGTGATCTCAGGCGGATCAAAGGATAGTGCCGCTGTCGGTCTCCCTCCCTCCTTCCCTAGCACTGATGCTCTCATGTCTTCTCAAGGACAATGTTGGTTCAACCAACCACTCCTCTATTTACCGTTATTTGTGTGTGTTTCTGTTGGATCATTCTCATCAGCATTCAAGTATAATGTTAATTCTCTCATCTTATTGAAAAGACCTTCTTTTGTCCCCATTTTCTGTGCCAGGCCACTGCACCATGTTTTTGCTTTCCCTTGAGGCAGAACTCCTAGAAAGAACCCCCTATTCTTTCTACCTCCACTTCTCCTCCTTCCACCCTTGAACCCTTGCCAATCAGGCTTTCACCTCTACCACCCCACCCAAACCACCATCATCATGGTCGCCAATGATGTCTGCTGTACTAAATCCAATTGTCGGTCTACCTCACACCTGACCTCACAGGGGATAGTCCTCTCATCTGACCACTCCTTCCTTGACACATTTTCTTCACTTGCTTCTAGGAGACCACGATCTCTTGGCTTTGATTCTCAGTGGTCATTTCCTTAATTTTGGCTGGTTATCTCTCTTCTCTCCAGTATCTTTACAATGGAATGTCCCCAGGGCACATGCTTGGTTCTTCTCTCTTCTCTTCTTCTCACTCCTTAAATGCTATCCACATACCAAAGACTCTCAAAATACACCTCCCTCCAGTACTCCAGATTTATATATCCACCTACTTACTCAACATTTTTACTTGGAGATCTAAAAAGTATGCCAAACTCAGCATGTCCCAAACAGAATTCCTGATCTTCCTCCCTAAATCTGTCCTACCAGAAGCTTCCCCTGTCTCAGCATGAGGCCACTCCATCCTTTTACTTAATCAGCCAAAACTTTGGAGGAATCATGTTCTAATCTCTCTTTCTTACACTATACATCCAAATCCATCAACGAACCCAGATGGTTCTGCCTTCTCGGCCACCACCCTGACCCTCTAGCCTACCACCATCTCTTGTCTGGATTAGTAGTAGTAGTAGCTTAGTCTACCGGCTTCTTAGCTCCACGTTTACAACGTACTTTCAACACAGCAGCCACAGTGATCTTTTCAGAATATAGATCATGCAGGATTAGTTACATAGTTTGCAGGGCCCAGTGCAAAATGAAAATGAAGGGTTCCTTGTTCAAAAATTAAAAATCTCTGGGGCGCCTGGGTGGCTCAGTCATTAAGCGTCTGCCTTCGGCTCAGGTCATGGTCCCAGGGTCCTGGGATTGAGCCCCGCATCGGGCTCCCTGCTCGGCGGGAAGCCTGCTTCTCCCTCTCCCACTCCCCCTGCTTGTGTTCCCTCTCTCGCCGTCTCTCTGTCAAATAAATAAAATCTTTAAAAAAATGTTTAAAAAAAAATTAAAAATCTCAAGACAGTGATAGCAGAACATCGAACCGAGTACCAGCCCCCTATGCAACCACACGGCTCACACCCTTGGGAAGCCTGCATCACGTCACTCCTCTGCTCAAAACCTTTCAACCATGCCACATCTTACTGAAAGTCAACCCCAAGGTCCTTAAAGTGGCACATGGGCTCTTCCGGATCTCTGCTCCACACCCTGTGAACTTCCCTCTGTATTTAGCTCTGATCCAGCTTTGCTGGCCTCTTTCCCGTGCCTCAAACACCCCAGGCATATTCCCTCCTTAGGAATTTTACCCTATTTCTTCTGCCTGAGAAACTTTTCTTCTAAATATCCTCTTGGCTCACTGTCTCACCCCCTTCAACTCTTTGCTCCAATATTATGTTCCCAAGGAAGCCCAACCTGATAACCCTATTTAAAACTGTGGCTGCCACCATCTCAACCCACAACCACCACCATTCCTGAACCCTCTTACTGTGTCCTTTTTCCCCATCTTAGTTGTCACCTTATAATATACTATTTATTTTTTATGTGGACTGTCTGCCCCCAGTAGAATGTAAGTTCCATTTAGACTTGTCTGTTTCGTTCATTACCAGGGTCTAGAACATCGCCTGGCAAATTGGAGGTGCTCAATAAATATTTCTTAATCAACAAAGATATTGGAATTCGTTAGCATTACTTATGGTGGCAGAGAGTTGGAGACAATGTAGGTCTCCATTAGTAAGGAGAACTAAAATGCAAAAGGTAGTATATGCAGATGATAGAATAGCACCCAGCCATCAGAAATAATGAACCAGATCTTCATTCAGCAACCAGAGTAGCTCTCAAAAACAATGCGAGTAGGCAGGGGCGCCTGGGTGGCTTGGTTAAGGGACTGCCTTCAGCTCAGGTCATGATCCTGGAGTCCCGGGATCAAGTCCCACATTCCGCTCCCTGCTCAGCAGGGGAGTCTGCTTCTCCCTCTGACTCTCCTCCCTCTCGTGCTCTCTGTCTCTCATTCTCTCTCTCGCAAATAAATAAAATCTTAAAAAAAAAAAAAAAGAAAACAGTCTCTTTTTATACCCTCTCTTGTAGAATGCAATGGCTAGGAAAAAGAAAATTCAAAATGGGTTATATGAGGGCGCCTGGGTGGCTCAGTCGGTTAAGCGACTGCCTTCGGCTCAGGTCGTGATCCTGGAGTCCCGGGATCGAGTCCCGCGTCGGGCTCCCTGCTCGGTGGGGAGTCTGCTTCTCCCTCTGACTCTCCTCCCCCTCATGCTCTCTCTCTCTCAAATAAATAAATAAAATCTTAAAAAAACAATGCAAGTAGGCAAAAAAAAAAAAAAGCAATGATCATTTAGTAAATTAAGGTCACCTATAAACATAAAATAACATTAAATAGTTCTCAAAGATACACCTATCTAAAGACATTAAAACAATTAGGGTAGATACAGGGGAGTGTGGGAGGTGAGGGAAGGTGGTGTGGGGGGGTGCATTGAAGGGGGACAACAGGTTAATCCAAGCACCTTGCGGGAACAAATGGCAATAATGTACCACGAACTAGGTGATCACCTCCACTCTCCGCCCTTGAGGTCCCAAGAAAAAGTCCTCTTTTTAAAGACCACGACGGTCACCCATCCCTTCAGCAAATATTGAGCACGTCTAGGTGTCAGCCAACGTACTAAGAGGGGGTACAGCCTCGAACAAAACTGTTAAACTTTTTAAAAACCAGAACGAGTGAAATGTGTGTTGTGCCAAATGGCGGTAAGCGCCATGGAGAAGGGCCACGGCGAGGCCTAGAAGGTTCTGCGACGGAGGTGGCAGGCAGCAGGCGGGCGGATGCTGGGGCCGGCCCCGCTGCCGTCAGGGGGCTCTCGGTGGAGGCCTGCCTTGCCCCCGGCGGGGTGGGAGCAGGGTGGGGGCGGGGAGGGGCGGGGCGGGGCGCCGAGGGGTGCCGGCCCCGAAACCGCAGCCGGCTCCAGGCTCGCCGGCGGGACCCGAGGGTGGGGGCTGGGGGCCGGGGGGGGCGAGCGCCCCAGCGCCCCGCGAGGAGCCCCCCCACCGCCCGCCTCGCCCCTCCCCCCCCCCCCACGGCGCCGGACACTCACGGTTCTGCTCGGCCAGGGGCAGGTGCGCCGTGGTGAAGGCCAGAAAGGACTCGTTGCCCATGTCCCAGTCCAGCAAGCCCGGGACCTGGCCATGGAGGCTGGCCCAGAGGTCGAGGTGTTGGAGTTTCAGGTCCACCTTCAGGGAGAGGAGAGGTCGCCCGGCAGGGGGTGGGAGACTCGGAGACACTGAGGCTGAGGCCTCGCACCACTTCCTCAAAGCCCCGGGCTCGGGCTCGGATCCGGTTAGTTGGCGCCAGCTCAGGTGTGAAGAGTCCCCAATTTGACGCCTTTAATCGCCTCTGGCCTCCACCGGCTCCTCTCTGCGACCTCTCTCCTCAACCCCTTACACTTTGATTTGGGGGCTTGGGGCACCTGAGGGTCCCGAAGGGAGGGATCCCAGGCCCTCTTCCCCCCCTGTATTTGCACAAAGCTCTGCCTGTGTTAGTAAGTTTCTCTACCAACACCACTGATGAATGATCCCATGATAGAATTAATAGCTACTTTCTAGAGGTTCTGATAGATTTCATGGCTTATGC
This sequence comes from Mirounga leonina, assembly GCF_011800145.1. Taxonomy (NCBI): domain Eukaryota; kingdom Metazoa; phylum Chordata; class Mammalia; order Carnivora; family Phocidae; genus Mirounga; species Mirounga leonina. The sequence goes on along the minus strand of NW_023270387.1, from coordinate 14,830,418 downwards.
AAGATCTTACCCGTAGTACTTGGTGAAGATAGAATTGGGGGGTGGTTTTCTTTTTAAGATTTTTTTAGGGGCGCCTGGGTGGCTCAGATGGTTAAGCGTCTGCCTTGGGCGGCGGGCATGATCCCGCGTCCTGGGATCACGGCTCCTTGGTCAGCCAGGAGTCTACTTCTTCCTCTGCTTCTCCCCCCAACTCATGCTCACGCACTCTCTCTCTCTCAAATAAATAAATACGATCTTAAAAAATGAATAAAAAATAAAGTTCGTATTTATTTATTTGTCAGAGAGAGAGAGAGCACAAGCAGGGGTAGCTGCAGGTGGAGGAAGAAGCAAGCTCCCCGCTGAGCAAGGACCCTGATATGGGACTCGACCCTAAGATTCTTGGATCATGACCTGAGCCAAAGGCAGACGCTTAACCTACTGAGCCACCCAGGAGTCCCAGGAGAGTGTTTTGTTTTTTAATTTGGTTTTTAAAGATGTTATTCATTTGAGAGAGAGAAGGAGAGCGAGAGAGAGAGTGCACACAGGGTGTGGGGGGAGGGGCAGAGGGAGAAGCGGACTCCCTGCTGAGCAGGGAGTCCAACGCAGGACTCCATCCCAGGGCCCTGGGATCATGACTTAAGCGGAAGGCAGACGCTTAACCGGCTGAGCCACCCAGGTGCCCTAAAATTTGGTTTTTAATCATTTCAAATGTACAGAAAAATCCCAAGAATAGCATAAAAATTCCTGTATACCTGAATCCTATAATTCACCAATGACACCAAGTATTAACATTTTATCACATTTTAATTTTTCTCTCTGTATATAAGACATTTATTGTATTTTTCTGAACTATCTAAGAGTAATTTGCAGACATAATGCCCTTTACCCATAGATACTTCACTGGGTATTTCCTAAAAACAGGGATATTGGCATATATAACCAGAAAACCAGAAATGAGACCATTATCAAAACCAGAAAATTTAACATTGACTCAATACTATATTTAACATACAGATCCTATTAAAATTTCACTAATTGTCCCAATGACGTCCTTTATATAAATTTGCTCTCTGGTCTAGGATTCAGGTCAGGCTCATGCAGTGCATTTCATCTTCAAGTCTTTTGCTCTCCTTTCATCCCAAGCAGTTTCTCAGCCTTTTTAATCTTTCATACCATTGACATTTTGGGAAGAGTACAGGCCATTTATTTTGTAGAATGTCCCTTAGTTTAGCTTTGTCTGATGTTTCCTCATAATTAGACTTGTGCATTCTGGGCAAGAATATCATATGAGTGATGTTGCTTCCTTCTCAGTAACTCACATCAAGAGGCACACGATGTCAGCATGTCTCATTATTAGTGATGTTAATTTCAATCACTTGGTTTATCCACCAGGTTTCTCAAGGGTAGTTACCTTTTTTTCCTCTCTCTTTGTCTTTTGTAATTAGTAAGTAATTTGTGAGGAGATACTTTGATCTAGAATCCTGTTCCTCAGGGCACCTGGCTGGCTCAGTCAGTGGAGTATGTGACTCTTGATCTCAGGGTTGTGAGATCGAGCCCCACCTTGGATGTAGGGATTACTTAAATAAATAAAACTTTATTTAAAAAAATAAATAAGGGTACCTGGGTGACTCAGATGGTTGGGCGTCTGCCTTCAGCTCAGGTAATGGTCCCAGGGTCCTGGGACCCTGCTCAGCGAGGAGCCTGCTTCTCCCTCTCCCACTCCCCCTGCTTGTGCTCTCTCACTCTCTCTGTCAAATAAATAAATAAAATTTAAAAATAAATAAAAATAAAATCCTGTTCCTGAAAAAAAATTTTAAATAAAAAAAAAAATCCTATTCCTCATCAAGTTTAGGCCCATTAATTCTAGTATCCATTTATGATTCTTGCCTGAATCAATCATTACTAGGATGGGTGTAAAATGATGATCTCTCTAAATCTATGATTCCTTTTCCATTTATTTAATTGACATTCTATTATAAAGAAGAGCTTTTTCTGTATCTCATATATATATTTTAAGATTTATTTATTTATTTTGAGAGAGAGAGAGAGCGATCACAAGTGGGAGGGGCAGAAGGAGAAGGAGAGAGGATCCCAAGCAGACTCCCTGCTGAGCGAGGAGCCTGATGTAGAGCCTGATTCTAGGACCATAAGATCATGACCTGAGCTGAAACCAAGAGTCGGAGGCTTAACTGCCTGCACCACCCAGGTGCCCCTATTTTTAAAAAAGATTTTATTTTATTCTATTATTTATTTACTTATTTTTAAGATTTTATTTATTTGAGAGAGAGGGAGAGCACGAGTTGGGGGGAGGGGTAGAGGGAGAAGGAGACGCAGACTCCGTGCTGAGCAGGGAGCCAGCTGGCACGGGGCTCCATCCCAGGACCCCAAGATCATGACCTGAGCTGGAGGCAGATGCTTAACGGGCTGAGCCACCCGGGCCCCCCTATTTATTTTTTAACTCCAAGAGGTAGAGATTTTAAAGTAACTTTTATACCCAATATGGGGCTCGAACTTACAACCTTGAGGTCAAGAGTTGAATGCTCCAGCGCCTGAGCCAGCCAGGCACCCCTTATCTCATATTTGTTTGTTTATGGTCAGTATGGACCCGAAGGATTCTTAGAGTGGATTATTTATAATTATTAATTATAACAACTTATAATTATTATAAAATTCTATAATTCTAAAATTGTCCCAGATTTGCCCAGTGGGTGAACTAGCCCCCTTTGGTTGCTCTGTGCATCCTGGGTTCCCTATCAAAGCCTACGCTGAGCTGCCTGTGGCTTGTCTAAGAGCCCAGAAACTTTGAGAGTCCCTAGCAAATAGGAGGCCCTCAATAAATGTTTTAACTACTGTGAAAACAACAGCTTCCCTACCTTTAATACCAATAATAGTAATTTTAATGCTTATTTCTCTAATTATAAAAATAATTTATGTTCAGGGTGCCTGGCTGGCTCAGTGGGTAGAGCATGAAACTCTTGATCTTGGGGTTGTGAGTTTGAGCCTCACCTTGGGTGTGGAGGTTACTTATTTATTTATTTATTTTAAATATTTTATTTATTTGACAGAAAGAGACAGCGAGAGAGGGAACACAAGCAGGGGGAGTGGGAGAGGGAGAAGCAGGCTTCCTGCCCAGCAGGGAGCCCGATGTGGGACTCGATCCGAGGACCCTGGGATCATGACCTGAGCCGAAGGCAGACGCTTAACGACTGAGCCACCCAGGTGCCCCTGGAGATTACTTAAAAAAATAAAATAAGGGGGGGGCACCTGGGTGGTTCAGTCAGTTAAGCATCTGCCATCAGTTTAGGTCATGACCTCAGGCCCTGGGATTGAGCCCCATGCTGGGCTCCCTCCTCAGCGGGGAGTCTGCTTGTCCCTCTCCCCCTGCCCCTCCCCCAGCTTGCGGGCAGACGTGCACACATGCTCTGTGTCGCTCTCATAAATGAATAAAATCTTCTAAAAATTTTTTTAAAAATTTTAAATTGAAAAAATAATACATGTTCAGTGCAGAAAATGTGGAAATATAGAAAACACAAAAGGAAAAACAATAAAGCCAAACTCATTCTTTGTATCAACTCAGAGATAATAATTGATTACATTTTGATGTATATGCTTCCAAAATTTCTCCATATGGGTGTTTCATTTTTGTTTTGTTAAAAGAAAGTTATTGTAATGCGTCTACTCTTTAATAGGCCTTTTCAAATTAGTCTACCATTTAAGAATGTTTCTATCATACAAGTAATATATCTGATAAGGGATTACTATCCAGAATATATAAAGAACTACAACTCACACACACACACACATGATTTAAAAATGGGCAAAGACATTGAATAGACATTTCTCCAAAGAAGATATACAAAGGTCCAATAGCCACACGAAAAGATTCTCAACATCACCAATCATTAGGGAAATGCAAATGAAAACCATAAAAATACTTCACATCCATTGGGATGGCTATTATAAAAACAAACAAAACACAGGAAATAACAAGAGTTGATGAGGATATGGAGAAGTTAGATCCCTTGTGCAGTGCCTGTGAGAATGTGAAATGGTGCAGTCCCCATGGAAAAAAGTACAGGGGCTCCTCAAAAAATTAAACATAAGGGCGTCTTGGTGGCTCAGTCGGTTAGGCATCTGCCTTCGCATGATCCCAGGGTCCTGGGATTGAACCTGGCTTCGGGCTCCCTGCTCAGAGGGGAACCTGCTTCTTCCTCTCCCTCTGCTGCTCCCCCTGCTTGTGTGCTTGTTCTCTCTCTCTCTGTTAAGTAAATAAATAAAATCTTTTTTTTTTAAAGATTTTATTTATTTATTTGAGAGAGAGAGAATGAAAGACAGAGAGCCCCGTAAATAAATAAAATCTTAAAAAAAAAATTAAACATAGAATTACCATATGATCCAGGAGCACCTGGGTGGCTCAGTCATTTAAACGTCTGCCTTCGGCTCAGGTCTTGATCCCAGGGCCTAGGGATCGAGCCCCATGGCAGGCTCCCTGCTCAGTGGGGAGTCTGCTTCTCCCCCTCCCTCTGCCCCTGCTTGTGCTCTCTTTCTCTCTCTTGCTCACTCGCTCTCTATGTCAAATAAATAAATAAAATCTTAAAAAAAAAAAAAAGAATTATCGTATGATCCAGCCATTCCATGTCTAGGTATACACCCCAAAAAACTGAGAGCACAGACCTAAACATACTTGTGCACCCACGGAGCAACACTATTCCCAATAACTAAAATGTGGAAACAACCCAAATGTCCATCAGCAGGTAAATGCATAAACAAAATGTGGTCTCTACATATAATGGCATATTATTTAGCCTTAAAAATGAATAAAACTCAGTGCGCCTGGGTGGCTCGGTCTTTAAGTGTCTGCCTTCAGCTCAGATCATGATCCCAGGGTCCTGGGATCGAGCCCTGCGTCGGGCTCCCTGCTCAGCAGGAAGCCTGCTTCTCCCTCTCCCACTCCCCCTGCTTGTGTTCCTTCTCTCGCTAACTCTCTCTCTGTGTCAAATAAATAAATAAAATCTTAAAAAAAAAAAGAACAAAGCTCGGACACAGGCTACAACACGATGACCTTGGAAATATTATGCTAAGTGAAATAAACCAGACACAAAAGGACAAATTGTGATTCCACTTTAATGAGATACCTAGAAGAGCCAAATTCATAGAGACAGAAAGTAGAATGGTGGTTGATGAGGGTTGTGGGGAGGAGGGAAGGGGTACAGAATTTCTCTTTGGGATACTGACAAAGTTCTGGATATGGATAGTGGTGGCGGTTGCCCAGCAAGGTCAACGTATTTAATGCTACTGAACTTAACAGAAATGGTTAAAATAGTAAATTTCAGGTTATGTATATTTCACCACAATTTAAAAAATGTTTGTATCAGTAAGTTCCAAACTTTGTTGAGCATTGGAACCTCCTGATCTTGAAAAAATACTGTCAGGCTGCCACCCCAGTCATTCTGATTCTAGTATAGGGTATGACCTAGGTGTTGGGGCTTTTTAAAGCCTCTTAGATGAATCTAGTGTGCAGTGGAGTTTGGCTCCCAGTCCGGTGCTCTTCCCCCAGCGTAAGGTTGGGCCCCCAAACCTCCCTTGGCTGGTGCAGTTAGGGTGGGGGGCACAGGTCAGACCATTCTCTCTGCAGGGCACATCCTCCCTGCCCGTCTCTCCTGACTTCAGGCCTCAGCTCTGTTAGGCCGACCCAAACAAAGAAGGTCCCAGTGTTCACCTCCTCCCTCATTTTTCATAGCACTTACCATATTTTTACAAGATTTTATTTATTTGAGAGAGAGAGAGAGAAAAAGCACAAGTGGGGTGTGAGGAGGGGCAGAGGGAAGAGGAAGAAGCAGACTCCCCACTGATGGGGGCTTGATCCCAGGACCTTGAGATCATGACCTGAGCTGAAGGCAGACGTTTAACTGACTGAGCCACCCAGGTGCCCCACGCTGATCACATTTTTTATTTAACTTATTTACTTGTTCACATTTTGGGGATCTGTCTCTTGCATTAAGTTCCACATAAACTCCATGAAGGAGGAAAAATGTCTTTCCACATTTTATTCCTAGCACTTCTAGTAGCATCTGGCATGTAATAAATGCTCAGTTAATGTTTGTGGAATGAATAAATACTGTTGTTCTTCTCTTCCATTGCCTCCCTCTCCCAGGCTCTTGGGCTGCTCTAGAAAGGGGTCGGTCGTTAAGACCATTGTTCCAGCATCTTCTATGTTTGTTGTTTTTTATTGTTTTCACAGTTTTTGGCGCCTTCCCAGTCCCCACCTTCTCTTCAGGGGCTTGTTCACTCATTCATTCATTCATTCGTTCATTTGTTCACTTATTCAACAAGCATTTACTGAGTACCTACTATGCCCCAGGCACTGTGGAGCACAGGTACTGTAGGCCCTTGGGAACAAAATGACTGCTCTTGGGGAACATACAGTCTACTGGGGGAGACAACTGAGTAATCATATACACATATAATTATAAACCATAGTAATGCTATGAAAGACAGGATAGGGGAACCTAGTGAGGGGATGGCGGTCGGTCAGAGGCTTCCCTGGAGAAGGTGGGTTACCTGTGCAAATAGGAGTGGGGTGGGGATGGGGGCAGTCAAAAGAGCAAGCCAGGCATATGGAATAGTCTGTGCAAAGGCCCCGAGGCAAGAGGGAACACAGGATATTGGAGGGAACACAGTGAGAACAGAGGGGCTGTTAGGAGAAAGACCAGGGCTAGTCTTGAAGGTCGCCTTAAAGATCCTGGTATTTCCCCTAAGATTAATGCAAAGGTCACTGATCCTTATAAGGGACGTGTACCGGAAAGCGGACCACTCCTGCTCTTTTCCCTCAGTTACCAGACTCTGCCACTCTTGTCCTCCTCCACCTAGCGTTCTGCCACTTCTGCTCCCTCCTCCTAGGCCCCCTTAGCCTATTCTCCACTTCTCCCACCCCCCAGCCTGCTGTCCAGGGTCTCACCCTGGTGGTCCTCTTTGTCCCCAGCCAGAGCTGTACTCCTTTCCCCAGCATTTCCCTTTGCTCTGCCAACACCCCAAGACCCTCCGGCCTCCAGCCCTGCCCACATAGCGCACCACGCCCTGGCTGGGTGGCCTGCTGCGGAGGGGTGCAAAACCCATAGGCCAGGTGGTCTGAGAACTCTTGACTCCTGACTTCTGATCTCATCCAGCCCCTTCCTGCCTCCTGAGAGAAGCAGCTCTGGGTTGTGGGGCAGGGAGGGGACTGGAGCGCCTGCTGCCTGACGCGGAGTCTGTTCCCGCCCAGGTGGAGCCCATAGAAGGGAAACAGGGCAGATGGGGCATCAGACTTTATTGAGGGGATTTCTGTCCCTGAGGGAAGAGTGAATTGTTGGGGGGGGGGGGGGGATTAAAGAGGTGAAGTGGGCGGAGCGTCGATTCTGACAGGAGTGGGCTGAGGGGATTATAGGGAGTGTTGGGAGGTGAGGCACTGGGGACCTAGGGGAGGGCAGAGGGAGGAGAGGGCTCCGGTGAGAGGGGGCAGCGAGGAGAGGTGAAGGCCCCGAGGAAGCCATGGTTGAGGCCTGGGAGCAGGCAGTCTTTTCAGGAGAGGAGGCAGGCACACAGGGCAAAGCCGTGGCCTGGGGAAATGGACAGCATCCTGGACCTCCTGGAGGCCTGCTGCCTGGCACTGGCCTCCTCACTTCCGGGTGCCCAGGGCCAGTGTGATGATGAAGCCCAGAACCAGCAGGAACATGGCAACAGAGAGGAGCACTGTGATGACCACCATGCCCCCCGTCCGGGCCATTCCCAGCCCAATGGATTCCACCTTCCTTCCTGTCGGAAGAGAGAGGGGGGAGGCCTTGGTGGGCAGGAGGAGCCCCTGTCCTGACCCGAGGCTCTCTGGCTCATCCAGCTGTCCTTCATCCATTTATTCACCCAACCAGTCAACTGATCCACACATCCATCGCGTAAACATTTATGAAGCATCTCCTGTGTTGGCCACTGAGGACACAGAAATTAATTGAACACAATCCCTACCCACATGGAAGCTTTAGTTTATGAGATGAGTCAACAGGCAGTTAAAAGGCCAAGGGCTCAGGGCTAGGATACAGGTACGCAAAGAAGCTAAGGGAGCCCAGGGAGGGGTAGCTGGGAGGGATGGGGTGGAAAGGCCAGGGAAGATCTGGGAGGCATTGATTTACTTACGAGGAAGTGTGGACATTGGGGTCTCTCTACTGGACTCAGTGGATGTCCCCTTCGTCACTAGGTAGGAGATGCTTTTGTGGTGGGGTTTGGGAGAGAGAGGAGAGACTCCTCAGTGATTATCTGGGACTTGGGAAAAGAGGGAGGGAGCCCAGGCCTCCCCCTTCTCAGCCGTGCCCTCCTCCAGGAGAGGCCCGTTCTTGACCCCTTGGGCTGTATCCTCACTTTCTTACCCCAAGCTGACCAGATCCCTCCCCACCAGCAAATGTCAGGACCCATCTTCTCTCCCTGCACCCCCTCCAACAGGTGGCCTGGATCCGGTACCTACTAGTATTTGGTTCCTGGCACGAGGTCTGTCACCTGGTATGCACTGAGCCGGGTGACCGTGAAGCCGGCCCCACTGTCCACCACACTCACCAGCTCCCTGCGCCCACGGCACGGAGGCACCACGAAGCTAGATTTCACCACTGGGCAGGAAATCGGGGGTGAAGTCAGGGGTGTGTTTCTGGAGGCCCCAAGGAGAAAGGGCAGCAGAATACGGGTGGCCCAGGAGAAGGGTCGATAGGAAGGCAGGAGCAGGGGACGGGGTGCGGGTGGTGTCCTGGGTAGGGGTCTCTGGGGACCAGGGGGCCATCTTGGGAGGGAGTAGCAAACCTTGGCTGTCATTGGCTCTCCGGACCCTCAGTGTGGCATTGCCCCCTGTGAGGTGACAGGGGGGCAAGGCAACAAGCAGGCTCTCTGTTAACGCCGGAGACAGCAGACCAGACACGCTCGAGATGTTGAAGTCTGCTGGGGGGCCAAGAGGGAGTTCCGGGTGGGGGCAACCAATCCCCTTCCCCACCATCAGATCTGGCCCTGACCCCTGGGGGCCATTTCTAAGGATGAAGCCCCCTCCCCGTCCGCTCTACCTCGGGTTGGCAGGACACAGGCCGTTGCTGGTCTGACCACCAGGTGGCAGGCTTGGGCTGCAGAAGCTGGGCTGTCCACCAAGCGGCCCGACTCTGGGCGCAAGCAGGGGGCAGCGACCACCCTTACCCCAGTTCCTAGCGGGGGGCCCTTCCCCACACCTCTCTGCCTCCCGGGTTTGGAAGAGGACCAGGAGTGTGCTCTGGGCTCAGTGACTGATGCGTGGTCACTGCCATCACCAGCCCCCCAACCCCAACTGGCCAGACCAGCTCCTCTTTGAGGGCCTTGGAGGGCAGAGTGCCTCCTCCCTGGGCCTCAGAGTCCCTAGCCCCACCCCAGCAGGGATGGCAGAGACCTGAAGCCCCCGGGGCCAGGACAGTCAGCAGAATCAGGATCAAGGGCAAGGTCCGGATGGGCAGCAGGGATGCCATAGCTGGTGCTGGCAGGCTGTGGCCTCCGGAGGCAAGTGAGGCCAGGCCCCTGGGGTGGCTGATTTTGTCTTGGGGTGGGAGTGGCTGGAGGGGAATCCTGTCCAACCTGCCCTTCGGGCCCTACAGCCTCAGGGCAGGCCCCCCAGACAGGTTTTTCAAGACGGGGAACTGGCTCTCAGGCCAGAAGTAGGGATGCCCCGGCTGGATCTTGATGGCTTAGTCAGCTGCAGAGGGGCAGGGTAACTAAGGTGGGGGTGGAAATCACCCCTTCCCCTGGCACTCCCACATATTAGGGCCTGAGTGTTCCTGCCTGCACGTGCATCTGGAGTGTGGCCTGTTGAGGACCGCTCCCCACAGATGGTGGGAATCTTCCAGAAGGGTAGCAAGTTCTGAGATTGTCCTGGTGTGCACGAAGAGGAGAGGAACGCCAAGGGGCTCCAGATAGGGCCTTGGCCGGGCAAGGATGGGAGGGAAACTGAGGCTGGTAGTAGGGAATGGGGGCAGCAGAGCCAAGGGTTCCAGTTCACTTTGTCCAGTGAGGCCCAGACAGTGCTGCTCTGGGAGAGGCAGAGTGGTGTTGGCGCCAGGGAGCGTGTGGGAGTCAGATTCCTCTGGGGAGAGGGGCAAAGGGATGCTAGGGAAGACTTTCAGAGAGACAGGAGAGGTGGGCACCAGCCCAGTCCAGCAGGGATGGGCCGCCAGCCTTGGTCAGCAACCATTGTTGAACTGATTGAGAATGAAGGAGAGAGAGACGTGGTAGGAGAAAATAAAAAGAGACACAGCCCCTCTGACTGCATCCCCCACCCCTGTGCTCAATCAGACAGAAGTGAGGGACGAGTTTTTGTGGAAAGCGAGGAGCGATGAGGAGAAAGTACCTACTCTGGGCACAGGGCATGTGCCAACATACCTATCCGTACGGCCATCATGGGCTGTCCACAAGACCTGCTCCCTTTTGTAGATGCGGGAGCGGACTCCGAGGGAGACTGCTAGGAGAGGCCGAGAGCTACACAGGGAGCCCTGAGGGATGTCTCCGTGCCATGAACCCTTCTATCTTCCCCAGTTCCAGAGAAGGGCCAGGGTCCTGTAAGGAAGGGGGGGGCATGTTCTTACCCCCACGGTGAGAGGCGGAGTTCAAAGCTGGAGTGCAAGCATGGGGTGACGGTGAGGATAGAACTCATGGACCCAAACAGGGGTCGGTGGGTCTTAGACCAGCGCTTGTCCACATTTACTGTGCCTCTGAATCACTAAGGATCTTGCTGAGAGGCAGTTTCTGATTCAGTGGGTCTGAGGTGAAGCCTGAAAGTCTACATTTCTATCGAGCTTCCAGGTAACAAGGACTGATGCTAGTCTGAGAGGCCCAGACTTTGAATAGCCACATGCTCTGGGCTGCACCCCGCCCCCCCCCAACACACACACTCTGGATCCTCTTTGATGGAGATCAGGGGCAGGTGTTTTTCCCCCAGTTTCCCAGGACAGGCTGCCTTGAGGTGAAGAATTGAATTCTGTTTTTCCTATGCCTTGGTTTTTGTCCCCTTTCTGGTGGGATCCTACCATCATTCTACAAACTGCAAGAGGACCATTTGCACATTGAGGAGAACTTTGGAGAGAGGGAACACACTAGGTGCTGGCATCCTGAGGGTCAGGAGATCTTCCTGGTGCTCGTCAAATCCCACCACTAACCTGGCAGGATGTGTACGCTTGGGCTTGGGAGGTGTCTCTTCCCATTTCAGTCACAAACCAGGAAGCAGAAAGAAGAGGCTGGGTTTATTGCGGGCTGGGTTGTGTTGGGTCCACGCCTCAGCCCACATCCCATCTGAAATTATGAGTGGGACAGAGTGGGGTAGGGATAACAGGGCCCTGTGCCTTTAAGCCCTCCCTTTTCCCTCCAGCCCCCCTTCCCCACCCCGGCCCTCCCCAGGTTTCTGGAGGAACTGAGAGTTGCGTCTTCTCCCTGCCCTGCCGAGCTGCTCACTGGCTGCTCAGGAGGCTGTGCTTTGTGGTCTCCATGGAAACCATTAGTTGCTAGGCAACTGGAGCATCATCTGTGCTGAGCTCTCGCATCTAATTATCCCATCACAGCGGCGAGGAGGGTTTGGGGAGCTGCGAGGAGGGGGAGGCCAAGCGCAGAAGCAAGAGGATAACTCTTTTAGCAGAGCAGATTCATTGACACGCTGAAGTCACTTAAAGCCACAGCACCCTGTGCCTCTGGAGGATGTCCTCCCGGCTTGGAGTAAGGGAACCAGGGCCACAAATGCCTGGAGTGGCTCTCTTGGACCCACACTTTCTAGGCTGTCTTCCCCTCGGAGTCTTGATTCTAAACTCACTCAAGTTTCCTCTTCTGCCCCCTTCCTTCCCCGTCCCATCCTCAAGTCAACAAACATTTATGAAGCACCCGATCTGTGCTAAGCATCAGTCTACAGAGGCAAAGTAAGTTTCTGCCTCAGGGAGTTCTTAATCTCTCTATTCTGCCTGGACTGAAAGATTAGCTCCTAAAACTGACCTACTCTTTCTGAACTACAGTACTTTGTATTTGTTCCTGAACTGTGGTAGGTTTGTAGCCAGAGGCTCTCAGATCAGAACCCAGGTCTGTCTGGTGTACCAGTGGTTCTTGTTCTATAATGCGGCTCTTCTGCTTGCCAGTCAGTTAGAAACATGTCCACTGGGGCACCTGGGTGGCTCAGTCAGCTAAGCGTCTGCCTTCGGCTCAGGTCATGATCCCAGGATCCTGGAATCGAGCCCCTCGTTGGGCTCCCTGCTCAGTGGGGAATTTGCTTCTTCCTCTCCCTCTACCCCTCCCCCTCACTCATTTTCTCTCTCTCTCTCTCTAACTCAAAATAAATAAATACAATCTTAAAAAAAAAAAAAGAACCATGTCCACTTGACCCCACGGGCACGTGAGCCTCTGATGGGGACTATTGTCCTCCTGTTGATAAGCGATATCATCTGACTTTAGGCGAGTCATTTTGAACCTCAGTTTTCTCACCTATAAAATGGGAAGACTCGTTCCTTTTCAGTCATCTAGCGAGATGTGACAGATGTCAAAATGCTTTAAAATAAAGGGGTGGAAGGAATGCTGGAGATCATTGTCATAACTAGCAGGAGCAGACTGGGGGAACCCAAGGGACTTGAACCAAGAAGTAAGATGCAGGGCTCACCAAATATTGGTCTGATGGGAAATGGCAGAGCCTCTATCCTTGAGATCTGAGGAAAAGGCTGAGAGAAAAAAAATCTGTGTCATGTAGGGTTGGAAGAGACCTGGATGCTCCTTTATTTTTTTCTAATTCTCCCTATGATGCAACCACTTACCCCAAATCTTCTTCCAGCTTTGTGGCCTTGGCCATGTTACCTACCTGAGTATTCTGAGCTGCAGTTTCCTCTTCTGTAGAAAGGGTATAAAATCTGTCTCACTGAGATATTATGACCATCACTCAAGCTAATTTATTTAAGAGTGCATAGCACGATATCTGGTTCAATAAATATTAATTTAAGTAATTCATCTTATCCTCTCCTTTAACCCTTACTGCAGATGAAAACTAGAGGCTCAGAGGAAATAAATGAGTTTCCTGAGGTCACAGAGCTAGTAGCTAATGAGGTGGGATAGAAATTAGAATTTGGGGGGACCTGGCTGGCTTAGTTAGTAGAGCATGCAACTCTTGATCTCAGGGTCATGAGTTTAAGCCCCACATTGTGTGTGGAGCCTACTTAAAATAAATAAAGTTATTAATTTAAAAAGAACAGAAATCAGGGGCTCAGTCAGTTAGGTGTCTGCCTTCGGCTCAGGTCATGGTCTCAGGGTTGTAGGACTGAGCCCCGCATTGGGCTCCCTGCTGAGCAGGAAGTCTGCTTCTTCTTCTCCCTCTGTCCCACCCCTTGTGCTCTCTCTCTCTCTCTCTCTCTCTCTCTCGCTCATTCAAATAAATAAATAAAACCTTAAAAAACAAAAACAAAAACCACAAATCAGAATTTGGTTTCTCAACTCTGTCATTGATACAGAGGGCAATGGTTGGGCAGGAAAGGTAGTCTGAGGGGGAAGTGATGAGATGTGGGCCAGCTGTAACTTGTATGCCAAGCATGCCACCGGGGCCCCATGCACACAGAAATTGCCTGCCCACTCGTGTTTCCATTCAGTAGACATTTGTTGAACAACTCCTCTGCAGTGGGTGCAAGGGGGCAAGAAACCACTCCCGCTATCAAGTTGCTGAGTTTTGGAGAATGAACCAGTTGAAATAAGCAGAAGGGGATATTCCAAAAAGGGAACAGCATATGAAAAGGCTCAGAGAAGTGAATTATCCTGACACCTTCTGGGAACTGGGAACAAATACATCTTCTAGAAAGAGGCATGCAAAGATGAGCAGGACAAGACCTCCAGCCCCCAGCTGGGTCACCAGTGGCTTTGTATCCTATGCTAAGGAGCTTGATTTTTACCCTGAAGAAAACAGAGAGCCTTTGAAGAGTTTTAATTGTGGAAAGAACATTTTGGAAACAGTGTGGGAAGGGATTGGCAGAGGGTAACGGATTGGCACCTTGGGTCAGGGTTAGTCTGTGTGGCCACCAGAACCCAGCAGAAGCAATGGTCACTTCTGAGGCTAGATCAGAGAAGGACTTACACCTTCCTCCTTGCTCTCTCCTGGATAGCTCACTCTGGAGGACGTGGGAGCACCACTAGGGGGAGGTCCACGTGGCAAAGGATTGAGGCCTCCTGCCCACATCCAGCACGGAACTGAGGCTTCCAGACAATAGCCATGAGAATGAGCAAGCCTGGAAGCAGATCCTCCAGCCCCAGTTGAGCCTTCAGATGACTGTGGCCCAGGCCAACATCTTTTACTGCAACTTCACAAGATACTCAGAGCCAGAACTGCCCAGCTAAGTCTCTTCCAGATTCCTGATTCTCAGAATAATATTTGTTTTTACAAGCTGCTGATAGACAACTCATACAGATATCTTGGGAAATTCAGATGAAAATGACATTTTCATAGTTGGGTGTATGAGTCTGGGGCACAGAACAGAGGGGTGGGATAAAGAGAGGGAAGGTGGGCAATGGTTAAAATCGTGATGTGGGGAACAGTCCTTGGAGAGATGAGTAGGAGGGAAGGAGAAGACAGAAGAGGACAGGATATTAGGACACACAGCTTCTGAAGGACAGACAGACAGAAGGGAGCTGATGAAGGAGGAATGGGAACGAGGAGGAAAACTACAAGGGAGCAGACGGGGAATTTCAAAAAGGAGGTGTCAAATGTATGAAGGTCAGAACTGAAGGTAAGGACTGAGAATGTTCACTGGGCTTGGCATCTTGGGGGTCACACATCCTTAGGAGCAGCTTCCTGCAGGTGAGGAAGGCAGATGCAGGAGTCCAGAGATGACTGGCTAGGGAGAAAGTGGGGATGGAACCGTGCAGGCTGCTCCTTGAAGAAGCTTGGCTGGGAAGGGAAGGAGACAGGGAACTGGAGGGGAATTTGGGGGAACTGGGGAAAGGCTCACTTGCTGTGTTTTTTTGTTGTTGTTTTGGTTTGGTTTGGTTTGGGTTTTTTTTTTTTTTAAGATTTTATTTATTTCTTTGACAGAGAGAGAGACAGCGAGAGAGGGAACACAAGCAGGGGGAGTGGGAGAGGGAGAAGCAGGTTCCCCGCTGAGCAGAGAGCCCAATGGGGGCTCGACCCCAGGACCCTGGGATCATGACCTGAGCTGAAGGCAGACGCTTAACGACTGAGCCACCCAGGCACCCCAGTGTGGTTCTTTTTTTTAAGATTTATTTATTTATTTGAGAGAGAGAGAGAGAGCGAGCATGAGTGGGAGGGGCAGAGGGAAAGGGACAGAGAATCTCAAGCAGACTGCACTGAGCGCAGAGCTGGACACGGGGCTCG
This sequence comes from Mirounga leonina, assembly GCF_011800145.1. Classification (NCBI taxonomy): domain Eukaryota; kingdom Metazoa; phylum Chordata; class Mammalia; order Carnivora; family Phocidae; genus Mirounga; species Mirounga leonina. The sequence continues at coordinate 14,815,081 of NW_023270387.1, read as the reverse complement.
ATCCCACAATCCTGAGATCCTGAGATCATGACCTGAGCAGAAACCAGAAACCAAGAGTCAGGATGCTTAACTGATGGGGTCACCCAGATGCCCCACCTGTTGTGTTTTTAAAGGTAAAGATGCAGGAGAGGGAGGGTTGTGACTGATGTAGAGGCTTCTGGAGGAGGGGAAAAATGGGGTTCAGATCAGAGGTGGAGGCATCAGCCTTTAGCCATAGGAATGACTCTCTCTCTCTCTCTCAGCAGAGAGAAAAGATTGGGCAACAATGCAGAGAAATTGTGGGGAGAGGGTGGGGGAGAAAGTCAGGGGGAGGGAAGAAGCAAATTAAGGGAGCTCCTTCCTGATGGCCTCCACTTTCTCTGGGAAGTAGGAAACTCAGTGGGGAGAAGGGTTTGGGGTTTGAGGAAGGGTGAGAGTTTGAGTAGCTATTTGTGGGGAGAGGAGGACATGCTACCAAGGGCCTTGAAGAAGGCTGTCTGGTGGCGGCGGCCCAGCTGAGCTTGGGGACCGCTCATCTTCAGGGGCGCTGGCTGCATTAGTCAGGGTTCTCTGGAGAAACGGAGCAGACAGGATGTGTATACAGAGAGAGGTTTATTTTAAGGCATTGGCTCATGTGATTGTGGAGGCTTAGCAAATCCGCAATCTGAAGGGGGAGGCAGGCAGGCTGGAGACCCAGGAAAGAGTTGCAGTTGGAGTCCAAAGGTGCTCTGTTGGCTGAATTCCTTCTTTCTGTGGGAGGCCAGAGGGGAGGTCAGTCTTTGTTCTATTAGGGCCTTCAACTGATTGGACGAGGCTCACCATACCATGGGGTAATCTGCCTTACCCAAAGTTCACTGATTTAAATGTTCACCTCATCCAAAAACCATCTTCACAGAGTCATCCAGAATGATGTTTGACAAAATATCCAAGCACCCTGGCCCAGTCAAGCTGACACATAAAATTAACCGTCACACTGACCTTGACATTTTAGGAGCTTTTCAAATCACACAACAGCTTGAGTGCAGAAATGATAAAACTGTCAGGTTTGACTGACTCAGGGTTCAGGTCTCCAAGGCATGGGAAGTGCAGGGTGTTGGCAAGAGTGAAGGCCTGGAGACTAAGATGTGGGCTAGTTATGAGAAGGAGTGATGAATGTGACCAGAAGGAGCACGGAGGAGTGAGGTCAAGGTCGAATAAAGATGTGAGAAGAGAGGGGGAGCAGGGGAGTGTGGACAGGGATGGGGAGGGGACAGAGAGTGACGGCCATCCAGGTGGCTGCTGGGGAAAGAAAGCCAAGGTCCTCACTGCACCTGGATGGAGCACGAAGTTGCGAGGCCAAGGGGGGCTGCAGACCCTGGTGTCTCCGGGAGCCAGGCAGGTAACAAAACCAGTAAAACAAGGTGAGTGAAACTGGGACCAACTGGAGACCATAGAGCAGCAGGAGCTCCAGCTCAAGGGGAAGCGTTGCCCTGCCGAAAGGGGGGCCTAGGGCGGCGGTGCCTCCTCTTTTTTTTTTTTTTTTCAAGAGAGGCCAGGCATCTGAATTTGTAGGTAAGGTGCTCTTATTTTCAAATTCTAAACTAATATATATTATAAAATGCACTTTGTGAGCCAAATGATAAACATCTTTGAGGCCAGCTTCACCCCTGGGGGCCCCAGATTGTGTCATCAGGAAACGGGTGATAGAACAGGAGTGGGTGGGGGCGCCTGGGTGGCTCAGTTGGTTAAGCATCTGCCTTGGGCTCAGGTCATGATCCCAGGGGCCTGGGATCGAGACCCACATCGGGCTCCCTGCTCAGTGGGGAGTCTGCTTCTTCTTCTACTCCCTGATCATGCTCTCTCTCAAATAAATAAATAAAATCTAAAAAAAAAAAAAAGAACAGGAGTAGGTGTTTTGCTGGTGAGCAAGGGGGAAGACTATTTGAGGTTGAGGGGATAGAGGCCGGAGGGTTTGTCGAAGCAGGCAGGGGTTCAGTGTCACCAGTGGGCAGAGCCCTGGCAAGGAGGGCTTGCGAAGGAAGGGGAGAGAGAGGAGGAGCAGACGCAAAGAAACAAAAGTCCTGCAAAGGCCCGGCCCACCATGTTTAGAGACAGCGAGGAGCCTCTGACAGGGTCAAAGCAGGGAAGTGGCAAAATTCAGTTTGGTTGGAGAAAGATGATTGTAGGAGAAGGTGGAGGCTTGATTGTGGGGTAATTAAGCCTCTCCTTAGGCCTGAAGGAGAGCTAATCTTTCCAAGAAATAATGGTGGCCGAATTAACATGAATTAATTTATTCAATAAATGTTTATTAAATGCCTTTGCACCAGTCACTGCGCTAAGTACCGGGCATTCAGAGGTGAACAAGATTGCTCTCTGAGAAATTATGGTATAATGGGAAATACTGGAGGACACTCTACCACACTGCAGCAGGATTTTAGTAGAAAAAGTCACGCTAACAGTTATTATTTGTCGAGTGTTTACCTCGTCAGGCGCTGCACTAAGTCTTTCATTTATTTTCTTGCTTAATCCTCATAGCAACCTGGGGTGGGGGGTACTGTTATTATCCTCATTGTATTAATGAGGAAACTAAGGTCAGAGACATTAAATGGCTTGCCAACGAGGCTCCTCATGGAAGCGGCAACTTCCATGGGCTTGGGCAGTCCTGGAGGGTCTCCTGGAGGAAGTAGTAAATAAGTGAAGCCCTGAAAGTTGGGCAGGAGTTCACAGGGTGAAGGTGGAGTGAGGGAAGGGGGAGAGGGGAGATTGTTCTAGGCTGAGAGAGCTGCAAAACCTCATTAAAGGACTGGAGGTTTAGAGTGGAATTTGGGGAAGTCACTGGAGAAGTAACCAGGACCAGATGAAGAGCTCTGTAAGCCCCTTTAAAGAATTTTGATTTTTTTAAAAAGAATTTTAATTTTTATCCTAAGGATAAAAAGAAGCAGTTGAAGGGTTTTAAACTGGAGAGTGTCATGATTAAATTTGTATCTTAAAAAGATGATTTTTGCTGCAGTGTAGAGATTGTGTTGGATGAATAGCTGCGAGATATTTTAGATGTCTCTTGACACACTGCTGAGATAAGATTCTGGGCAAAAAATGACCAATGAGGGAATTTGGGGGTGATGGTTTGATTGGGAGGGCTACGGGGCAGGGTAGGGAGCAGAGTGAAGGATGCCTCCCAGGTGCTCGCTTGGGCAGCTGGGCAAATGGTGGCACTGTCACCAGCTGGAGTGCTGGGGGGAGGAGTGGGGGGTGGAAGGAGATTTGTGGGGAGGGGTAGGAGATCTGTCACTTTTGAACTCGCTGAACTGAAGTGCCTGAAGGACACCCAGGTGGAGGTGTGTGGAAGGTAGTTGGATGCATGGTCTGGAGCTCCGGAAGGCTGTGGGCACAGGTGTGACAGCTTTGGCCTCGGGGAGGAGCCCCGGCCCGTGAGAAGACAAGAGCAAGGACAGAGCCTGGGGAATACCATCATGGTCAAAGGGAAAGAGGAGACTGTAAAAGAGACTGAGAAGCTTCCCTCAAAGGAAAAAGAGAAGAGCCAGGAGGGCGTGGTATCCCAGGTACCAGAAGAAGAATGCTTCCAGGGGCCATGCTCCACAGTAAACTGGTTCACAGGAGTGGGAGAGATTTGAAATGTGCTCCTTGGCTTTGGCAGTAGGGGTCATGGAGATTGCCTCCCTCTGGAAGTGAAGGTGTGGGAATGAGGGCGACTGGGCTGGGCACAAGGGTGTTGAAGGACTGTGGGTCTGGGTGGAGCTGGGTCTGGGATTCCGTAAAGGGCTAAGAGGCCAACAGCCTAAGGAGGGCAGGTGTGAAGGGGAAGGGTAGGAAGAGTCTTCTTCCCCCACTCCCCACCCCCCCACAGTTCCTTACCCTCTTGTACCTCAGGCTGGGTGCCTGCCCTTCCCGGGTTGTCTGTAGGAACCTATGGTGGGCACAGGGAAGGAGGTCAGGAGGGGCTTCCTGGGGTATCGGGGGAGTGTGGAGAAGGGGTGAACTGAAGCAGAAGTGAGCTGGTCTGGGGCAGCCTTCCCTTCAGGCCTGAAGAGGAAGGAGCTCTATCCCCTCCTCCCCCTCTACAGGGGTGTGAGGCAGGGACCTGCGAGCTCAAGCCCAGCGACCAGGGGACCCAACAGAACTGTGCCCTGCAGCCCCTCTTGGGGTCCAGCCGTTGCTGACCTCCCTCCACTTCTGGGTTAGCCAGTCCCCAGAGAGAACAGGGAGGTCTTTCAAGGTGGCTGCTAGGAGGGAAAGCAAGGCGTAGGGGAAGGGGCCCGAATCCTTCGGAATCCCACGGCACCCTCTGGCAGGGAGGGGTGGTCTTAGCACAGCTCCCCCAGGTCGCAGCCCCCAACTCTGCCTTCTCCCGGCGCCTCAGGCCCTGTTTGATATGCACAGCAGATCCGGTGCCCTTTACAAAACTGTTATTTGTTCAGAAGCCCGAGGGGGGGGGGGGAGACCGCGGTCCCCCCCACAGCCCCTCCCACTTGCAGGGACCTGCCCCCAGTCACACTCGCTCAGCAGCTCAGAGGCCGCAAGCCTGAGTGCTCCCCACTCGGCCTTGCTGGAAGTTTCTCCTCGGCTCTGCCGGAAACGCCTGCCTCGAGCTTCCCCTCACCCCCCCCCAGCCTCTCCCCCTCAGCCCTTCCTCCCCGCTCCCCTAGCCCTGAGCTCGGCGCTCCCCTGCGCCTCCCACTCCGCCGGGAGCCCCGCGGGCTGCTGAGGCTGCGGCGCGTTTGCCTCGTGGGTCCCCAGTTCTCTGTCCCCAAGAACTGAACTGGTCCCCCCCCCC